>NC_068991.1:40421264-40439875 GCF_001194135.2 Octopus bimaculoides | reverse complement strand
AACCCATTGTTAATATGTGTATAAAGGTGAAAATTCAATATACCAAATTACTTGCTGTTGCTTTGCAAAATGGAAAATAGGTTTTAAACTGTTTCTACAACACTTCAGACTTTTTTTTTTTATGAAACAGTTCCAATATTCTTGCTAAAGAAAAAACTATACTTCTCTAGGAAGTTATTTTCTTACAAGAGTAAATTTTAGCTATGACATCAGAAGATGATTGGGGTTAAGATGAGTATAAGACAAGAATTGTTGGTGTGGCAAGAACTACTTGTTTGTAAGTTGTTTAAAAAATGTACAGGTATAACAAAAATTTGTGTGTGTGTGTGTGCACGTGCACATAATAAATATTTCTCCCAAATGCTGTATTAGAGAGAAAATTACAAAATAACTGAAGAAATTTTGGAGATAAGTGAAATTATAGAAAGTGGTTTGAAAGTTTAGAAGAGATATTCTTTGAATACTTATTCTCGGCCTGACACTTCAACTGACAAAAATATCTTAAATACTTTTTAATTTATGCTTATATTTAGATGGTACATATGATTTAGAAAATTTTAAATGTAGATGAGAATTACAAAGTGACATGACAGTAGAACAGATGTTATTGTTATAGTTACACATCACATAGAAATTATTTCAGTTTTTATTTATAACAGCTAGATAAATATGTTATTTATGTAAACCAAAAGAAAGAAAAGGATGTAATAGTTTTTGACTATAATGTCTATAGTATAATGTATTTAAAACAACTCTAGATTTACAAGCTTTTAATATAGACAAGTTAACATTATACTGATACACTGAGCTTTTGTAGATTTTATTTTAATATCATGTCGCTAGTAAAAGGACAAACCTATCATACATCTCAATGATTAAACATAAGTTACTCATCTAAAATTTTAAACACCATAAGCAATGAGAATCTATGCAAGCAGTTTGTTCCAAATGACAAATGTATAGAAGAAAAATAAAGCAACATGATGGCAGGCAAATAGAAGTATTCTATATAACTAATGTGAGAAAGAAAATGCAGAAAGATTACTATAATTTACAAATAATCATTAAGGAGAAATTATGTTTACTGGTTCCAGGTTTAGCGTGCTTGACATTTTCCCCCTATCTATAAAAACAGTCCTAATCATTAATTTGACCACAACATTAACTACACTTCTTGTAACTGATTACATCCATAATAACCAACAACCCCACATTCTTTTCTCAAACACTGTCCTGAAAGTGGCACATTAATCTAACCACTGCTCAATCAAACCCAAGGGAGTCACTTGGTCTGTTGAAGAAATCTTTATCAAGTCACAATCTTTGTCTTAGAAAAGAAATGATATAAAGGACATAATTCCAGATATATTATGCTCAGAAAACAAAAAGGAATGATCCTGGTTAGAATCTCTTAGATCAGAGCTAACTGAAGGCTTAAAAAGAAAATTATTGTATTTATGTCAATCAAGTTTTTTTCTGACAATGATTTCCCATAACAGTGTTTAGTTTCCACTTTCTCATGCCTCAATGTGCATCTGCTGAAGTAGTCTTTTTCTGAACTGAGCAGATAACCAAATTCAACGACACCTGTAAGCATGTAATTAGATTGTCAAAGCTCAAGTGAAGCTTCAGTACAATTCTGAACAGCTTGTACTTGCAGCAAATTTTCTTACTAAATTTGTCTTGATCAGTTTTCCAAGTCTCTGAACATGTTTGATCTCTCCCACACTCCAAAATTATGTCAAACTCAAAGGTTAAGGTGCTTTCACCCATGAAATTATTTGATCAATTATACATAATAGATGTCATCTTACTACTGACATGATCAAACTGACTTTCAAGTTATTTAGTTGGACCCCTAACAGTTCCATTGACGATTTATGACATTAATTGAGTGTCATTCCTAACACCTTTGAGAATGTTAAGCAAATGAGAGAAACAATCCTTACAACTAATGTATAACCAAATCATGGAATAGTTCATTAGAAGCTGGCAATAGCTACGTAGGAAATAAAATCAGCCAACAAAACTTGAGAGAAATCAGCAATAGGTAGAAAGAATTCACACCCAAACAACAAAACATAGCAACTGAAAGCCTTGAGAAATTCCACTCACTGGTTCTCCATCAATCAGTGACACCACAGACTCTATATAATCCTCAAACAAACCTTTTTAATATTGTACCATTTTTCTCTCTTTAATTCAATAATGTTAACCTTTCCATCTAAACTATGTCCAATCTTTCTGCTTTAGACAAGTATTCCTCTGTAAATTACTGCTTGCATGCTTTTTCTCTCTGACAAGCTGAAATAATTCAATTTAAATACTAATTGCCCCAGCTTCATCTATTCATCCTTATTTCCAATCTGGAATGGTCTAGAAACAATAGTCTTCAGGAAAACTAAATATAATTGGAGCTCAGCTCTCAAAATTGGACACAAGTATCTAGATGAAAATGATTGTTGATGGGAGGTATACTATAGGGACAGGAGAATATTAGCCAAGAGTAGCTGACTATATAGAATGCGTAAGAAGAACTGTGTTATGAATAAGGCATTTAAAAATTTGTGTAACCATGAAAGAAGATGTGAAAATGCTTTAGCAGTCTAACAAAGAATGACAGCATTGGGAGAGGAAGGAGTAGTGCTTTGTTGGTTTAATGTTCCACTCCATGTTAAAATTTTTCTTTTGAAATTGACAAAAAAATCCATGTCAAATTTAAATCATCATTATCATTATCCACATTTATATTTATTGACATAGCATACATTGTTCATACCTACAAAATTATATTACTTGGCTTGGTCATTTAAAGAAAGCAATAAATACCTTCAGTCAAAACTGGAACAGAAGTAACAATCTTCACGTGTTACTTTCCATACTTAAACATGAAGCAGAAATATTGACTTAAATTCATTGATTATACAATTAACTCATCTAAATTAAATTATTTCTGTTATTTATAAATTTAATTACTGCACAACAGTAGGCTAAAATCTAAAGAGTAATTAAAAGAAAAAACAAAAAAAACTATTTGTATAAAAAGAGTTGTAATTTTAGACTAATGGACTGTATAAAATGTTGCTTACACTCCATATTGGAATAACCAAACAATTTCTCTAAAATTTCTCTAAAATGGTGTAAAAGTCAGGATATAGTGTGCAAAGACTTCTGAATTAAATACAAAATATTTGTAGCATACATTTCATAATATATTAAAGATGTTCATAGAAAATATGAATTCAGATCAGTGTCCAACAATACAGTGAAGTTAACATGTAGAAGTTCATTTAGATCATTGAACAGATTAATAATAATAATAATAATAATAATAATAATAATAATAATGATGATAACAACAACAATTATTGGTTATTGTCTATTTCTAGAGTTAATCCAAACAAGAAACTGCCGAAATGATTCCTAGCAAACCATAAGATTAAATGTAAACACTAGCAAGTAACAAACACTTATATACCAAGGTCTGGCTGCAGTAGCAAAACTTGGCAGAACACCTATTATGAAAACAATGTTAAATACATGAGGTGGGTAACATATACACATGCAAAGTTTGGAGGTGGAGAGGGGGGAAGGGGAGCACTGGATAAGATACACTAATTGTCTCTAGCAGAAATATTTTATGTTAAATAGTAGGAAAAAAAAAGAAAGAAAGAAGAAATAAACTGTTAAATTTTGAAAATTGAATGCATTGAAGCGTTTATGTTTGTCAATGGCAAACGATTTGATATGTTGATTGCTGATCGATTATAAAGAGAAATATAATTTTAATTGATCTTGATGACCTTAAAATGATTAATTCTCTTTTTTTGTTATACTGGAAATGTGACTATCTTTCTCTTTATTTCTAACATGTAGGAAACAGGTACATTGTAAATCAATTATGACCATATAAAAGTTTTAATACTTTCTTCATTAGAATTTATCTACTTTAGAGATAGTGTAACCTATTAATTTAAGTGTCAACTACAATCTGAGCAATTTGTAACTATCCATACACGCACACACACACACACACATACATACATACATACACAGACGTGTCTGTTTGATTAAGAAGTTTGCTTCCCAGCCATATGGTTTTGGGTTCAGTCCCACTGTATAGCTTGACCAAGTGTCTTCTACTGTAGTCCCAAGCTAACCAAAGCCTTGCTAGAGGATTTGGCAGAACTGAAACAGGTTTGTAGTCTATATACATACATATGCATGTGTGTATGTGTGTGTATGTATGTTTGCATCTCCTTGTCATGACATTATGTGATAGTTGTAAATGAATTTCAATGTCACACAAGCTGTGTCATTCATTTCCAATAATCTATGAAATCATGTCTGACCATGGAGAAAGACACCTTGCTTGGAAGCAAGTGAGGGTTGGCAACAGGAAGGGCATCTGATTGTAGAAAATCTGCTTCAATATACTCTGTCCAACCCATGCAAGCATGAAAAAGCAGACATTAAAATGATGATAAGGAAGCATTTTAATTAAAATTTGTATAAATACAAGCCATTAATTGAAATGTTCTCTTGCTTAACTATCAAATACAACTTATAAACCGATTGGTTAGTTTTTAAGGATTTACAGTTGCTATAATAATGACATGATTGCAGCCAGTAAGTTAAGGAGTTTGTCAAAGAATAATGTTTAGGTAGAAAAATAATTGCCATCACTGTAAATTTATGAACTAAAAATTAAGTATTAACACACATGGAAGAATATTAAAAAAAAATTTCTGTATGACTGTATGGTATGTAGATGTGCATAATATATTCATTTCATAGAAATAAAAAGACTATAATTGCAAATTAGGCACTATAACCTATGAATATACAGTTATTTTTGTTTAGCTCTAAGCCTTGATCAAAAAGGTTTATGATCAAAAGGCATTCCAGTCATGACCATCCTATATTTTTTCTATGTGCAAGGAACTAAGGACAGGCCTTTTTTTTTCTTCTTAAGATGGTATAGCAAAGCAAGTATGATCTGGGGGGAAGATTTAGCTTATTATTTCTAGATGATTGAATGACCTTAGGTAGGTTACCCATCAATTGCATGTAAAGTTACTCAACATTTTGACTGTTTTGGAAACAACTCAGATGTATGAAATATTACATGTTTGGATTATATAATCATTTATATCAATGATGAGAATACTTTATACTATGAATCTATAAATAACAATACTATCCTATTGATTTTGAAAATAAAAATACCAATTTTGTGCAGAAAAACCTGCAGAGTTTAGTAGCCAGGTTAATATATTTTGGCTGATGTATGTATTTGGTAACAAATAATACCAAACATTTAGATTTCAGATTTAAAAAAAACAAAAAAACCTAAATGGTAAACTGGCATTAAAGTCAGCATAAAACTGCCGGATCAAACTTTCCCAATTACATTATCTTTTTTTTTTCTTTTAAAATCTGTATATTTCTTAGCAGGTACTTAAATGGCAACATTCTAAAGATTTTATATTAGGCAAACTAATCAATACTTCTATATTTTAAGAGCTAATTTTAAATCACAGTGCAGACCAATTGAGATGCTTAGAGTTGTTTTAGGATGCTAAGCATGCTTGTCAATAAAAAAAAAAGAATTTGCAATAAAATTCACCTGCATGAAGACAAGCTCAAAAGAATAACATGCACAATACATTTGAAATAAAATATGAAATTATAAAAAAAAAACTAATAAAAAGGAAACTGAAAAATAATTCATTTATGCATCTGGGAGTGGAGAAAAAAATTATTTCCTCATCATTTAAATAGAAACATCTTTAACTAATTCTTAAATTGTAAGTTCGACTATTCCTAAGTCAGTAGAAGAATACAATTGATTTGATTGGCTCTAAACCTGTTTATTCTGAAACCTATTTCATTTCACCTTTGGTCTTATATATAAAAAAACAAAACAATAAAAAAAGATTAAACAGCTAATCAATAGTGCTTAATTCTTTTTTAGATGTTTAACTGAGTTCAAAGAAATTTGTTTCTTAGATAAAAATTCTTTTTTTTGTCAGCTGTTCATTTAGCTTTTGACTAAATGTAGCATAAAGGTAAGAGTATGGGACATTCATATTTAATATTCATTAAAGCAATTAACAGAAAAGATACCAAAACATGCAGCAATATACAATTTATTTATCTTAATTATATATTTTCATATGTTAATAAATTAATACCTTAATTTTAATATGAAAATTAGTAAAGATTTATGAAGTAGAGAAAAAAATGAAAGAAAACTATTTTATTTGGAACCCCTAAAAGGGTCAACATGCTCTCAGTGATATTTTGGAATTAATTTTGAAACTCATATTTTAAAACTAAAAGCAAGTTTTGGTAATTTTCACTAAGAAAAGTTTACATCAACCACTGTTGTAAAAATATAACAGTCAATATATTTTATTACAGCTGATATAACCTTAGGAAATTCCCCATTATATGTAGAAAACCTAGCATTTGAATACAGAGAGAAGTGGAGGAGGTGAGGATTTCCCCCCACCTCCCATGAAAATGATAGTTTCAAAGTAACATTCAAGTGACAGGAACATATAATTTAAGGTTAACTGATTCTAGTTCAATCCAATATCATCTTTGCCTTCTCTTTGATTGCCTTCTATAACAACCTTTCATCAGTATTTCAGCCCAATATTTAATACCATTCTTCCAGATGTCTTCCTTTTCTTAAAATTCTTCACATTTCTTTCTTAACACCTTAACTCTCTATGGACTTTTGGAATCCACATCCTTCTTTGAATTTTTATTCCGAATTATACACCCAGATCATCTGAATAAACATGCCTCAACTGTTTCACTGCATATTTCTGGATATTTACTATGGATGCTGAATTTTAAAGATTGTGGTGCTCTAATATTAATGCTTTGCCAGAAGCTTCTATATAATTAGCTTTAAAGTGGGAGTGAGATGGAATCAGACTTGACAGCATTTTTTCTTTAAAGTGAGACAACTAGAATTTTAAATCAATCTCTGAGCGTGTGCTTACAAAAATCATCAAATTTAGAAAAATTTGAGAGAGAAGCAGTGCTGTAAATTGGACCTGAAAAAGAAGACTCTTTAGAAGTGTGTTCTATGAATAGCTGCAGATGACACAATTCAATACACCTAAATTGAAAGAAACAATTGAAATTAGAAGTTCCTGCTGAAATAGAGAAATCTGATAAGTTATCAATGACAAGTATTTATGAAGCTAATTAACTGGCAAATATGATCAATGTACATAGACATATCCACATACAACAATGTTGTCAGTTTAATATATTTTATGCTAACAATATTTTATATAAATACACACACACACACACATATATATATATATATATACATATATACACACACACACACTCATATAAATTAACATACAGTTGTTTTGAATATAGTAGATAAAAAAAAATCCCTACTTTTTTGCTTGTTTAGAATGGAGTATGTATTTTCTTGAAATTTATGTAAACTTTCAATATTTGAACATCTTGAATATTTCAATTAGGTCAAAAAGAAACTAAAATTTTATTATAAGTTCACAATAGTGTCCAAATTCAGCAACAAAAATTCACCTGGTCAAACAGTCTTAGCTTTTGACTTCCTTTATTTCTTTCCTTTCCAGGCTAAGTTCCAGTCTTGTATTCTCTTTCGAAATGTCATGAAGCATTAAATATGGTCAGTGAATGTGGCAGTAGTTTGACCAAGAAATCAGGATGTATATGTAAACGCTTGCCTTTTTATGATGATGGAAATGAGAAATCTGTATAGAGACTTCCTCATCACTACTAATTCATGATCTTCTCTCAAGCTGGTACTTTGTATAATATTATCTGAACCTTTTGTTATTGTTGCTATCATTAATATCAAATTTACTAAATGTACATCCCTATTTATAAGCATCTTCCAAATGTAACTAAGTTACTGCTATGCATCTTAATAATTTTGGTAGGTTTTCAATGTTTATATCTATGTATATGTATTTTAAGCTTATTTTGTAAGGATCTTTTTTTCTTTGAATTTGGATATTTTTGAAGTCCTTACAACAAGATGAGTTATCTAATGCCAGTAATCCAGTCCAATAAATAGGAGTAGACCTCTTTATCAATCATGCAAACTGTTACAAGCAGGATTACATTTGTTGGCTCAAAGCACAATATAATGGTTGACGGATGACACTCAAGATTGTGGTTAGGAGATCAATGTTAACATACAGCAATTGTATCTCACTGCTTACTTCTAAAAAGTAAGTCCTCTGAACAGAGGAAAATTTGGTGATATTAACTGATTTAAAATTTTAAAAGAATAGCCTTTTCACAATTATTCCGCTTGTAAATTATGTTTAACCTACTGTAAATTATGTTCATATTTATTCCCATTGTTTTGAATTAATAATACACTTTTGTGTAGCTTGGAGATTCCAGTGATCATTATCATCATCATTTAACGTCTGTGTTCCATGCTAGCATGGGTGGGATGGTACCACAAGAGCTAGCCAGGCTGAAGCCTGCACTGGACTTCTGTGATTGTTTTGGCAGGATTTTTACAGCTGGATGTCCTTCCTAACACCAACCACTCAGCAGAGTGGACTTAGTGCTTTTTATGTGCATGTGACTGTTTAATTTTAGAACAACATTGAAGAATAAGTATGAGATCTAGCTGGTTTCAACATAAAACAGGTAGAATATTTTGGACAGATATAGCCAGTTTAAATGCTAAAGGGTTGAGAGTACCTATGTCTATGGGATGCCCAATCTTTTACACATTAATTCAGGAGCAAGCAATTCAGTTGACTGAACAACTAAAGCCTTATGGTTGAATGATGGAGATCCACTACAGCCATAAAAACAAACCGGAAGGAAAGGATAAGAATGAACTTTTATCCATTAGCACTAATTATGTATTTTGCACAATTACAATAACTTAGTGTCTCAATTTTTTTTACTGAAGACTTACTACAAATTTCAATATATACACAATCCATCCATATAATGGTTTTAAAGTTTTGACAAAGAAAGATAATTTGACTGATGTATTTCCTGAAAAATATTAAGATATCAGGAACAAAGTACTTTTTGGAGTATACAAAAAGCAATAGAATCTATGAATTGTAATTTTTTTTCTTCAAAAAAGCAAGCTGTTTTGTGTTACATAATAAAAATATAAAGTTACCTCCTTCTTCACCTTTCTTCTTTTTCTTTGTTTCTTTGTCATCTTGATTAGATGCACCAAGCAGAGCAAAAATGATGCCAGTTTGAGAGTTAATGCCCACAGCCGTAATTAGCATTTTACCACTTCCTTCCATTACATGAGTTCCTAGTGAAGGAAAAAAAAACCCCAAAATTTTCATTAATATAACATAATATATTCTATGAAGTAGGATCGCTAAGCAGTGATATGTATAAATGCAATGTTATTACCAGTTCAGATATGCTTGTGGCTTGTTTATTAGTCCAAACAGGTAATAACATTGCATAACATATTCTGATTTTTCTCCTCTTTTACTTGATGACTTGTTTCAATCCATGACATAAACTTACTATTTTAAAGTCGTCTAAATTATAATTTTCTATAAAAATTTTATGCTAATTTGTTCCAGATCCAAGCTTAATAACGAGAAAGTTATTTTACTAAATACTTCATTATTTTAAAAATTAATTGAAACAAAGACGGCACATGTTGACAGAAATATGGTAACAAAAGGGTTAATGGCTGAACTATATTTCTTTTTTAAACAAAATATTTAGATAGTTAAACTCTAGCTGCACTTTTAAATTAAAGCATGGAATTCTCATAGATATCACTAAATATATATATATAAATGAAAGTGAACTTGTAGTTACAGATTACAAATAATTATGTTTGCATATTGTCAAAATATAAAACCATGCAGTATTACAGATTTACTACAAAGTAATTTTAAGAATAATTAAGGCAATATCAGAAATTGTCTGAACCTTGAAAGCAAAAAAATGTTTCACCTTATAAAATGCTAAGATATAGATAAAAACCTTTGATAAGAATTAACCAGATAAAGGAGGACTCCTATTTTTTATGGCATGATATAAATTTTTAGTGATAAAAACTGCAGAATACTGAAGCTCGGTGCAGTTAAAAAATAACTTACATTATGTAGTTGAGTGAAAAACATCATACATAATACCATTAGAAAGAAATCATTTCATTTTAAATTTCAGAACCCATCATAATGGAGACTGATGTAATGAAATTAGAAAATGGTTTATAAAAAGGAAACTCACCAGATAAGAGAATAGGATCACACTCTACACTCTTTTTCACATGGTCAGATTCACCAGTCAACGAACTTTCATCTATTTTTAAATCATTGCACTGAATAAGGACACCATCAGAGGGAAGCAAATCACCTGTAAAAATGATACAAATTATTTAGTGTAAGAAACAAAGAGATAAACTATTACATAATTTTTTTGTTATTCAGATGGGTAGCAGTGTTCATATAAATGATTGCCAAGATTCGTGAGGCTGATATATATGGAATTCAACTAGGGGATATTGATAGGGAAGCAAGCATCAAAGACAGCAGATTTGAAGAAGAAGAATTATCTAATTTTTATGAGGAGAATGATAAAAGAATGAAGTGCAAGTATGTTAAGTAGGCTTAGGACAGTATATTGTTTAGGATAGTTCAGAAGAAACTAAAAGTGAGAGTGGATACAAAGGTTGTAGCTTGTTGAGTGAAGACTTCTCACTTTCATTTGGATGTATTTTTGAATAGATATGAATGGCAGTTGTACTGTTGCAGATACATGAGTAGAGCAATGTGTTGTGACTTCTGGTAAATGAATCTAAAATTGCAGAATATTCATAAGAATAATGTATGTGTGATGAAAGTTATCTATGCTGCATGTAACCCATATGCAGTGTAGATAACTCTTGCACTCTAATTTCTACACCTGTGTATAGAAGGATGAAGAGGAGTGAAAGGTGTTAGATAAAATGAATAAAATGAATAGGAGTAGGCGTGGTTTGAAGTAATTGCAAGAAGGTTATCAGTGTAAACAAAGAATAAATAAATATCTGTTGTAAAAAAAAAAAATTACTATATGAATTATTAGAGTTAGCACCTTTATGTTTATATTTTGACTTCAGCCATTGACCTGTACATAGATCTCATATTGCTTCTCATGAATACTGTTAACAACTTTACTTATGGTTATGTTTAAACACATTTAGCTGAAATAATTCCAATCATTGCCAATATTGTTCTGGAAACTTAGCTACTACAACAATGTGTTTCTGAGATCAATGCCTAGAACAGAATTAGCAGTACTTTTAACTTGCCACTTCTGATTGATTGACAATAGATGCAGCTCTAATAAGTATTAAACTGACAGACAACAGATATAGAACTGTGCATGTGTTCACACGTGTGTAAGGCATGTATATTTAAATTTATGACACCATGCAAGAATGAGATAAACATTTAAGAATTGTTTATGAATGAATTTTAAAATACATTTGCATCACTCAGAGATGGTTTCATGAATCCATGGAATTATTTGGGACAATCTATAGTTAATCATTGTTACCAAAGCTTAAAACTTCTGTCATCACTGCCATTCTTGAACATATAATAATGTTGTTGTTATCATCATCAACATCAAAAGTGAACATCAGTTTTATAATAATTCCCATCTGTTATGTGGGTTAGGTATGTGCTTGTTCTGTTGTCTTAAAAGTTACTTCTACAGCAGTTCTGCTTCTGTTCCAACCATTGCACTAGAAATTCCACAATGTAAAAGTATAGAAATGATGTACAACCTTCAAGAATCATTATCTACATGGTTTCATTTTCCTGAAATTTCATCTTTACAGATTCACACAATTGTAAATGGAACTGGTATCATGTAAGTAATGATTTTGACTAAAGAAGAGACCCTGGTCCTTTTAGCCAGCCAAATATGTGATAATGTTTTGTTCATCTATCACTTTGAATAGTAACTCCACTTGGGAACATTTTCTTTTTGCTTAGATTTTTGTAAAAATATTACCATCAGTTTTGTATCATTGGTTAAGCATGCTAAAACTACTTTCAAATATTACTGTTTATATCTAAATGTTTTTATATTAACAAGTGTTGTTTTCCAGTCACAATAATTATCAGGTATATTAAAAAGACAAGAGTTTCATCCATCTGTAATGTTTATGACTAATGATTACAAATTTATGGATTGGCCTTTATTGCATTCTATGGTAATTTTTGTACAATATGGTTTTGCTGGTGTACACACCATTTAGCTGAATCACAAAACATTTGAGTAATATCATATGTCTCCATGAATCATACACCCAAGTATATAGATCTCCAACTTCTCAATTCCATACCAACCATCACAATCCTTCCAATAGAACATCAACCTTCTTAAGCTCCCTGCGCAGATTTTCTCAACAGAGTTGTAACTGTTCATGTGGAATGTTAAACACATTGATCTCATAGATCTCAAAGGGTCTGTTATGGTCAGGGACACAACACTTTCCTCCATACCAAATCCACCAAAATTGAAAGATATATGTGATCTTAGCTACTTAGGTTAAGACTCTTAATTTGGTCAATCAATGTTGGGTTGTCACTTTGGTGTAGTGGTTAGCACAGTTTTAGAATTTACAGCAAAGAAATCCAAATATCTGAGAACATTTGGATTTCCTTGCTGATGAACCTGGTGCTATTTCTTATAATGCTATTCTCTTCACACAGATAAGAGGATGCCTGGAGATTGAATTCACTAAGTGTTTGAATCATGCAGGTGATGAAACAATTTCTACTATCTTTTCCTTTCTCTCTCTCTCTCACTTGCTCTCCTTCTCTTCTCTTGTACACACACACGAGAGAAAGGGAGAGAGTAGACATAACTAATTTTACTTTATTTACTGCAGATCTTTTGCATTTGCTAACAATATGTGATTAACATATAAATAGTCAATATCAACTAATAAGAAAGGGAAAAATTCAAGTACAAGCATATTTTATATATCAAGATCCATTTTTCAAAGCTAGTGTGAGCTAGGTAAATATTAGTATTAGTTATTGTTTTATGGCTAGATGTCCTACCTGATGCTAACTCTTAGTTTTTTTAAGTAAGAAATCTTTTATTTCATACCACTTTGAAGATACAAAGCAAATCAATGATTTATTGACAGAAATACTAACAGCAACAACACTTGAATGTCATGACTTTCATATAAATGCAATTGCAAACAAACATACAGACATATGCATGTGCACACACACACATACACATTCACATGTTTTCAATTTTCATCAACCAATCTCATTCAAAGCTTTGGTTGGTCCAGAGGTACAGTACAAAATAAACATACCCAAAATACTGTGTAGTGGGACGGAACCTGAAACTATGTGGTTGGGAACTGAACTTTACATTTTCTGAGTGAGTGTAACAAGTAACTGTCTGACTATTTATTCTTTAGCTGGTTTAAGGTATGTGGTTTTGACAATCTAGAACTGTGAATGCATGCCTTTGCTGATGAAGGTATAAAGCAAGACAAACAAACAAAAAAAATTAAAAATTGGTGGTAGAAAGGAAATATGCTGAGGTGTTATGAGACGTGTGTATTTGTTTTTCTTCTCACTGGTTTATTTTTCTATCTGTTTATTTACATGGTTTAGTTATTATTGCTAATAAATGTATATTATTGTATATGAATTTCTCATGTTTATATTGCTGAGATTTGGGTAGTTGGAACCCCTTATCACTAAGCCAGGTACACTGTGAAATAAACATTTATGTACTTTTGTAGCAGTCACAGATGCAATTTTACATCCATTTTCAAATGTACCAATAATGGACAATAACTCCTGTGGTTAGTAGTTCATATAACATCACTGCACTGGGTTTGAGGACAAGATACACAACTTGCAATCACTGAGTCTATCTAGTTGGAATTAAGTAATGCAGAGCTGTATAACTTATTTATGCAAGTAGCAACCTCACTGTAAAATTAACAACGGGATTTATTGATTTGCAGTACTGACTGATATTTCTACCTGTAAGAAGAAATATCAGCAATAAACTAGTATATTATCATGGGAGATTTGACTCATCTGCTTAATGTAACTAAAACCAGAATTAAATACTAAATTTGTTGATTGTGAAAGTCTGTTAAAGCAATTAAAGGAATTATGCCTGTTTTTCATGCGCAAATTGTAGAATGGTTTTTGTTGTAGCAATTATTTTTTACAGTTGGATGATCTTTGATTAAGTTGGAATGCAACATATGTTATCAATTTATCAATCAGGCAAGGTAGAATAGTAATGTATAAGCAAATTAGCAATAATTTGGGTTTGAACTCATCACCAATATGATCAATAGTTTAGCATAGTCATTGTGTTCATTATATAATTGTAGTCAACCAGGATAGTCATCTATTGGAGCTGCTGGATACCATTTCTTAGATTCTGCCAACACAACTAAATTGTAGGAATGAATCATTCATCACTGGACTGACTTAGATTCAACAGAATAAAAGCAACCATTAATCAAATGCTTCTTTTTACCCTATAGAAACAATTAACATTATTAATAATTAACAAATTTATATCAGTGAAGAGTTACAAGACTAAGTGGTAAAAATTGCTTTGTACTAAAACAAAGCACTAAGCATTTCCTTGTAAATTAAGTTTCAAAATATGATAGGGATCACTTGGTGACAAGCTAACTAGAACTTTAGAGAAATTATAAATTATACATGTTAAATTCTAAAATTAAACTCTACCAAACATGTTTTGAACTGAAGAGATAAAAGGTGTTACCAAATCATCTGGTAAAAGAAAATACTTTACTCAGTGCTGGAGAAGTGGGTTGTAGGACAGAAACCAATACTTGAGCCTGATAATCTCAAATACAATGTCAATCCAGCCACTTAAAATGGAATCATAAATAACATTGTCGACATAACTGAGCTGGTAGAGAGGGTACAGGGAAATAATGTTCAGGCTAAAGTGCATTTGTTATGATTAGCAGAAATGGCGTATAATTTATGCAGTGTAGCAATAACAATGTCATATCTGTGTATGTGGAAAATCTCCCCAACATCTCTCCAGAGATGTTGGGAGATTTTGGATATCAGACACAATAAATTTAAGTTTAAAATTAAGTCCAGTTCAGGATTTTGATGAGGTAAAATGTAAGGAATTTTTTATTATTAGTATTATAATTTGATTGTAACTGTTCATGGCTCCTCTTTCAAAGTAGGTATTCTTTTGGATTTTGACAAAATTTTCCGGTTAAATGCATGAAATATTGACTAGCACAGTTTAAGGTTATCTATGTTATATATTGTTATCCATTACAAATAACTCTTCTATTTTAGCTGGAGAGAAGAATGGAAGATTCAGAACAAAAGAATAGGAGACATTCCAGAATACCTGTTACATCAGGATCTACACTAAGTGAATATGTTACCTAAGTATTTATAACTGCTACTTGAGAAAAACTGAACATACAAGTTAATTTACTCAGGACCAGCTCTGAGAAGTTATCTACACAAGCAGGATATGAAAAACCAATCAATGAGAAATAACAACAAAAATTTTACAGCTCATAGAGTTCTTTGCCAGAATGTAAAACTTACAATAGTTTCTCTCTGGGCTTTTGATACTAATGTTGGTATTTTGAGCATTAAAGAATCTATATTCCTTAGTCATTTGTAACCAAAAATTAGTTAATAGTTATTGTTATGAATCTTGAATGTCACAAGTTTCTTGCTTAATTCAAATATTCTAACATATTCATACTTGTCATGTTGTATGTAAGATGATTTTGCTAGAGTGTATTGCTAAGATTCCTTGGTTTCTTAGTTTTCATTCAGGACTTGTTAAAGACCATATACTGACCAAGTTTATTTATCTGTACTCTATATTGATACATTGACTTCACATTGCTACACTAGTAAACTGATCTAAACTCATCATCATCATCACACAAGCATATATTTTTCAAACATACACACACACTCCATCAACCTTAACTAAACAGACCAAAAATACAATTACATAAATTAAACAAAACCTGAAAACTGGACATAATGACAATAATAATAATAATAATGCAAGAGATGCAGTGAAAACAGTAAAATGACACACTAAGCACTATATTAGTTCAACATTAGGAAACAAAAGATGATACCATTTTTCTCTTCTCTTTAAAAGAGACAGGTGTTATGCACACACACATACACACAACAGAGACACCTCATGCCAAAAAAAGTTTTAAATCCTTCGATAGGTACACAGCAACTTAGTCTCTTTTCACAACAAGAAGACAAAATTACTACATCTAACAAGGAAATAATCTTGTACTTCAACCTCTTTAGTCATTGAATTACAAACGAAAGTAGCATTATTTGATGGTCTCTCAAGACAAGTTCACATTGCTAAATCTGCATTATAAAGACTAAGATTCCTCATTTGAGGCAAAAAATACTGCCATCCTACCCAGCTGCTGACCATCTACAGAACTGAAGTGAGTCCTACTAATATCCTGGCCCACATCTAAATGGGCAATCAGACTGATCAGCGAAAAATTACTTATCGCCATAACTAAAAGCACTAGCCAATAGAAACTACAAACTATATTTTTTGTCTATCATTTGCTCCTTTCTTTTGTTCTTCTGAGCTTGCAAGCTGCATATCTCAACAACACCTAAGTCCATCTGATACATCTCTTTTATTTCCATTATTACCCCTACTGAGTCTTATCTCCCAGAACCCCACGATAATAAACTCTTTTGCCAATTCTACATTCTAATCCATACTTTTAGTTGTCCCTTATTCCCTGAAACGTAAAAACAACAGATATATAAGACTGATCATGGATCATAGGCAAGTCATGCCCAGACTTGCAATCTTTCTTCAACACCCTAAATTACAAAGAACATACAATAGTACACTTTACATAATCTTAAGGTGTACAAAGTCCACATTCATATTTAAGACCTCCTCAAACATTTAGATACAACATCCCAGAATACTATAACATTGTAGGAACACTACCACTCACATTGCCAAAAATAGCACCTTGCTAGATTGAACAAAAATACAGCTGCATTTTCTTTTGCATTTCAACTTTGTCCATTTGTTTGGCAACTGTGCTGTGGCCATAACCAAAACTTACAGCATAACTGGACCTCCCCACCAAAAAAAACCCCAAAAGAATAAAAAACAACAATAACAATAATACACCTAGACTTCTACATTATCCTCAAACTATAAACCACTGCCTTCAACTAAGCAGAAGCATAAAGTATATGAAATATTACTGCTGTAGATTGTATTTGGTTGTTCAACTGATTACCCATATTCTATGTGTCTGCTTGGGGTACAATAGTACCCCAGCTAAACTCTATGCTATACTCTTCACTATGATATTAGTTCTTGGGCAACAAACTTATTCTTTGTGTGGAAAACAATTCCTGAAATAGCTTTAGACTATATATCACTCATCATCTTAACAGATTAATGCATGAAAGAAAAAGCCTGTTCACTAATTACAAGACTTCATCCATGCCCAACCTTGAGACCAATAGACTGAAAGTAAATTAGTTGTTATGAATTCTACAATTACCAACCTTGATATTAAATAAAACAATTACAGAGACATTGTAACAATCCCAACAATATAAACTAAATTGTCTCTTAAAACAAAGCAGGGTTACATACTATAAAAATAAAGCAAACATCAAGCAACTAAACAAAGAAATAGACAAAATATGAAATATTAAAAAATTCAGGAAACGGTCTTCATTTATATTAAAACAACACAAAATGAACCACCACTCTGTAGAGCTATTTTGAACAACAGCCATAGCATATCAATACTCTATAGTAACATTGTCTAACAAGCAATCAAGAAACACTTTTCAAACTTATACATCTAATCATACGATGAATAGTCTCTTTAATAGTAGAAATCAACCAGAAGATTAAACAAAAGACAATCTCAATCCACAGAATGTGGTACTGAACATGTTAGACTAAGCATCTAAGGCCCCCAAGCAATCTTCAAATACTCCCACCAACAAAGCCTAATCTACAGAAATCTTATTAAAGTAACTTGTAGACATACTATTCTCCTATACATATAGCGTCATTGATTCTACAATGGTATATTCTCAAATTAACAAATCAATAGCTCTCTCCAACAATATATATATATTTAGTTATGTATATACAACTTCCAAGCTCTACTACTACTACTCCCTAATCTTTAAGAGAAAAAAAAAGTGGGGGGCACGGCATAATCTAAACACTAAACACCACTATACGCACTCTTTAGAATATTTCCAATACCTCTGCAGATAGTTATTAAACTTTAGTTAACAGTCTATCACAGCATTCTCTTTACATAACATCATCAAGGATCCTTTATCTTGTTTCTGTTAATTGACTGTGGCCATGCTAGAGTACCACCGTGAAGGGTTTTAGTCGAACAAATCGACCCTAGGATTTATTTAAGTCTAGTACTTGTTCTATTGGTCCCTTAGGCTGAACTGCTAAGTTACAGGGACATAAACACACCAATGCTGGTTGTCAAGCAGTGG
>NC_068991.1:40375940-40421217 GCF_001194135.2 Octopus bimaculoides | reverse complement strand
AAACAGTTTCCATCTACCAAAGCCACTCATAAGGCCTAAGGCTATAGTAGAAGACATTTGCCCAAGGTACCACGCAGTGAGATTGAACCTGGGATCATGTGGTTGGGAAGCAAGCTTCTTACCACATAACCATGACTGTACTTTTCTGAATGAGAAGCAACCAATCTCCTATTAGTTCATCATCATCATCATCATTTAACGTTTGTTTTCCATACTGGCAATGGTTGGACAGTTTGACAGGAACTGACAAGGCCAGGAGTTGCATCAGGTTCCATAGTCTGTTTTGGTTTGGTTTCTATGGTTGGATGCCCTTCCTAACATCAATCACTTTACAGAGTGTACTGGGTGCTTTTATGCAGCACCAGCACCAGTGCATTTTATGTGGCACCAGCACTCACACCAGTGCTTTTTACATAGCACATTGGTTTTAGGACCTTAACTCTGTTGTAGTGAGCAGGTCTTCTTGAAAACAGCAATGCACCACATACCTTGGTCCTGTCATCTAGTTCTTCTTTTTAATTTATAAATAGGCACATTTCTTGTATTTCTTATGAAATGTTTATGGTATATCTTAACATCAAGACAGAGAAAGGAATACCACCTGTTACTCTTCTCCAGACATAGAGTACAGGCACAGTGATATGATTAAGAAGTTTATTTTGCAAACCAGTGGTTCTGAGTTCAATTCTGCTTGCTCCTATATTGGGTCAACCAAAACCATTTGAATAAAATTTGGTAGACAGAAACTGTGTGGGTTTGTCACTTTACACCAAAAGATTTCATGCCTATAACTACAACAAAATGCTTGCAATGGATTTGAAAAAGAAAATGGTAGAATTTAACAACAAAGGTAGAAAGGGAAAAATATTAAAAAAAACAAAAAAAAACAGTATGCTTGCAAGCTAATGACTAATGTATGTGTGTATACAAGCAGAACTATCCAATAATATATGCGAGCAGTATTCCAATATGAATCCTACTTAAGCTAGAGCTGAAGTATTTTCTAATTCTGAAGATGAAGCCTTGTTTTGGGAGTGGTAATGTGAAGTTGTTGAAAGATCTTTAGAAATTGTAAGGCATAACATTTGAAATGATTTTTGAAGGTTTTAACTGTCTTCCTTACAAGTAGAAACAGCTGGGTACAAAACTATGTTCTTCAGTTTTATAGTGATTGTGTATTTGTGCTATAAAAGAAACTTACAAAAATGCATCAGTTTAGAAATAAAATTTGCCAGGAGGCAAAATTTATAAGATTATAAATTATTTTGCAGCTGTTACAAATATCAAAACATTACATCTAATAATTGCAGCAATTGATGAACAGAGGCAGCGTATAAAGACATATATTTGTTCATCTATACTTGATTACATATGTACACATTAACTCTCAAAGAATCTGAGAGACAGAAATATTTATACAAGTGTCAATTTAATATGATTTTTATTATTAAGAAGAAAATTACACAAATATATTCACAATTTTATATATGTCCCTAAGAATGGTATGTCAGTGATGCCATGATGATTAAAAGATATGCAACAAAATCAAAATTATTCCCATGGGTAACTACTATAAAGAAGGTGCTAAAAAAAAAAGATGTAGAGTTTGGGTTCAAAATGTGCAATAGGAAATTATTAATTAGCAGGTAGTATGCTAAAGATCTGACTTCTGAGCTGTTTTATAACTATATGGATATAACTAATTTCTATATAAATAGTAATTAAATAATAAGAAAAAAAATGCTGGTATTTTAGTTAGAAGGGGCCACTTTCACAAGTAAATCATCTAATATTCTCAGAAGACATTATAAACACACACACACACATATATATATATATGTACATACATGGGTGGCTATCAACTCAAAAAAGGAGTATGACCATCACTGAAAAATCATCTTCACATGACTCAGTGGTCAGAGTGTCGGGCTCACACATCATGAGGTAGTGAGTTTGATTCTTGGACCAGGCTGTGTGTTGTGTTCTTAAGCAAGACACTTTAGTTCATGTTGCTCCAGCTTACTCAGCTGTAGAAATAAGATGCGATGTCACTGGTGCCAAGCTGTATCAACCTTTGCCGTTCCCTTGGATAACACTGGTGGCATGGAGAGGGAAGGCTGGTATGCATGGGCGACTGCTGGTCTTCCGTAAACAAACTTGCCTGGACTTGTACCTTGGAGGGGAACTTTCTAGGTGCAATCCCATGGTCATTCATAACTGAAGGGGGTCTTTATCCTTTTTAAAGGTAATGGCTATCAGTAATGCCTTTGCTGAAATTCGAAGTCAATAACAGCTTATACAAAACCTTTCTAAGACTTCCACCAACAAAGCCAAGTAGTCCAGAAACAAGCAAGAGCAAGATTTCTGGCTTTGCAATGAGGCAGGTGTTACTTTGGCATTTCCTTCTCCTAAAGGGATATCTTAACAAAGACAAGGAGTCTGTCATGATTTACTCCATTACGTGCACATATGTATATAGCCATATAGAACATGTACTAAATAAATTCAACATCAGTTCAACACAGTAAAAATATATTTCTACACGCACATAAAAAAAAAAAAATAAATAAATAAAGGAGCCTTTTTTAAGTACTGTTTACCAAACAAAAGAACATAGATTTGGAAGTGTGTTGTCACACAATACAATATGTGGAAAAGGTTACAGATTAAAAAAACAAAAAAACAAAATTCATGCAAAGTTGAAATAGGGAGAAATTTGGAAGTTCAGTTATCATTGAAAGAATAAAAGATAATCATTTTATAATCTAATTATCACATTAAAGGTGCACATGTAAATTATTTTACATTTAATTTTTTTTTTTTTTTAATATTTAGAGTTAAACATTGAACTGCCTGAAGCTCAGAATGATCTTTTATTTTTAATTCAATTTGAATAATATTAATTGAACTTTAAAAAAATCTACAAGAACAAATATAACATTTCTGTTTTACTACACGTTAAGCTTCTGTCTAAATCAATCTACACTTGCTGTTTATGATATATCACTGGAAGTATAATTCGACATGTAAAGTACTTCTGACAAGAAACCAGTTTAACACTAGCATTCAGGTTACTCTGTCAAATGTAATGCTTATTTATTCACATTGTTTTGAATTAATTATGTATTATCTTGTAGCTCTCATATTTTGATGAAGTGATTATTTAAGTTTAGAATGACATTGCAGGGTACGTGTGAGAGGCTAGATCTGATCAGTTTGAGCATAAAACGGATAGAATATTTGGGCTGGATTAAATGTTAGATAAATTACAAAATGATAATTATAATAAAATATTGTTTACATTCTTCATTTATAGCAAAATTCTACCTAAAAGACATCACAGCTGATTAAAAGACTGTATAACTGACTGCTGCTTTATGCAAAATAGCACAACTCACTGTTTGAAATAAGCTACATGTAAGACTGTATGATTGTTTGAAATTAACCACATAAAAGACCACGATTGTTTGAAAAAGCTACAAGAAATGCCGTACAGCTGATAGTTTGAAACAAGCAATAGGTTCCTTATTAAAACTACCTAAAGAAGGAACAGTATCACTATCTGACATAAGACAAGGTCTTTGGTAGGTAAATAATTTGGCAAATCATCAGCTAGTCAAGATAGTAAGAAGGAAAAAAATAATTGTGGAATATAAGATTTTCTATCATATGCAACAAATGCACAATTTTGACATATTTTACTCCATGTTTCTTCCATTTGCATAAAGAGTAGTCTATGATGTAACAGTTGCTTTGCACTCAACACTGGCCTATCTACAGGCTGGGGGATGAGAGGATGGACATTTTTGAAATGGCTATTACTCAGCCCCAGGGGGAGGGACACATGTCCGACAAGTGCCATTCGGTCTTGGTGTCTTAACATCTTTTTTCTTTTCAGGTAAAGCCATGGCACTGTGAATGATAGAGCATCGTGTGTTTACCTATAACAGTTACATAAAGAATGAGTCTGTCACAGCAGTTGAGTGTGAGTTTTGGTGCCACTTCAACATTCACCGAAATCAGGCTGTTCCCACCTGTAACAAAATCTTACATTAGGTGAATACACTTTGTACATGAGGTACACTAATGAAGAGGAGACTGGTGGCGGTGGGGGGTACCATGAATGGTACGGATCCTGGAAAATGTGGAATGCGTCAAACAAATTTTGATATGGAGTCCGAATTGCTCTGCTTGGAGGCATTCCACTGAACTTGGCATTGGTAAAGCATATTTTGCATGAAGACTTGCATTGATCACTGAGCAACAGTAGAAACATGGGACTATGCACAGTGGCTTAACTTTGCATGTCAGATGAAAGTAATTTTTGAGGCAAATGACAACCTCATTTTGTTAACGCATGAAGCTCATTTTCATCTCAATGGCATGGTGAATCAACAGAACTGTTGTTATTGGGCTCTAGAAAATCTGATAGAGCAATGTCACCCAAATCGACAGAACAATACTGGAGAGAGTGGAAGCCAACTTCCAAGAATGCCTTCAGAAATGCATCAATGAAAATGGACACCTTTTGATGGATGTTGTTTTCCACACTTGATTTTGATAAATGCTAATTCAGTATGAACACGATGTCAATAAAATTTGTTTGCAGCTAAAGTTAATGATTTTGTAACTTTTTCAAAAATGTCTGTCCTTTCTGCTCCACCCTATACTTTGACCATTGATCCCTATCCATGGCAACTTCACTAAATCTTATACTTCATCTGGTCAGACCGTTATTACCTTGGAAAATCTGTGTTTTGCAAAGCACTTTCTAACATTGTAATACTCTAAGTTGCACAGGTATGGTTTAGGTGCATGTATGACAGCGTGGTTAAGAAGTTTGCTTCCCAACCACATGGTTTTGAGTTCAGTCCCACTGCATGGCTCTTTGGGTAGGTGTCATCTGCTATAGCCCTGACTTAAGGAAAGCTTTGTGAGAGGATTTGGTAGATGGAAACTGAAAGAAACCAATCATATATTTATATATGCATTTATATGTATGGGTGAGTGTGCTTATGCTTGCCATGACATTACATGATAGTTGTAAATGAGGCTTACTGTCAGACAAGCAGTGTTATTTATTTCCAATATTCTGCAAAAACATGTCAGGCCATAGGAAAATATTACCTTGCTTGGAAACAGATGAAGCTTGGCAACAGAAAGGGTGTCTAACTGTAGAAAATCTACTCCAATAAACTCTATCTGACCCAAGTAAAGATGGAAAAGTGGATGTTAAAACAATGATGATGATGTATCTCTAATTGTGTGATTTTAAAAAGTAGTCAGTCTCATATTTGGTCATCTCCACGCAAGCCCAGTCAAAATCAATATTTTTAGCATAAAATGTTATCAGCTGAGAAAGTCTGCTCTCTTGTATTTATCCATTCACTATTGGTTCTTTGAGCAACAAATTGTAAAAGAGTGCCATGTTCGGCATTTGTGTCTTTTGTTTTGTGTTTATGTAAAGGTCCAACCTTTGCTGCTACAGAACAGAACTGCTTCAATGCAAGCTTTGAGAAGTATTATTTTAACTCTATTGCTGACTGAACAATTCCAAATATGAAGGACAAGATTTGTAAAGAATATTTACAAGAATTGAAGTAAGTATTTATGGTTTGACATATGAAAAGCATAGATATTAAATTAGAGATAGAATTTTGAGTGATTTAAAATGTAAACAAAAAAAAAGAAAATTTTACATGTTACCCACTTTTAAAAATAATGATTAACATAAAAAGTAAAACTATTAAACAAAACATTTACCTAGAAACTAAATTAAATTACTTGGAAACTAGAGAAAGAAAAGAAAAGAAAGAAAATAAAAAGTATATGTTATTTTTTAAAGTGAATATTTGATGTGATAGAGATGAACGGAAATAAATAAAAAGTGAACTTACCATATTTAACAAGGCAGATATCTCCCACAACAAGTTCACCAACAGGAATCTCAATCACTTCGGCAGCACGTATTGTACTAAACTTGTGTTCATGTTCAATTTTACTTTGTAATCCCCTGAATTGTTTTTCTTTTCGCCAATCATTAAAGGCAGTGACTAATACAACTACAATGACAGCTACTAAGATTGCTAAACCTTCTATCCATCCAGCTTCATCAGAAGATTCCTGTACATCTTCCTCAACTATAGACAAAAAAAAAATAAAGATCATATTATTAATAGTGACTAAAAAGTGATGAATGGAACACACACACAGACTTTTCATTATAATATACATTGTAAGACTGAGAAAAGTAAGTCCATTCATTTAATGACTTTGCAAATAAAAATAATGGGCATGTTTGTTGACTTGAAACTTAAGTTGATAAAAAATGTATGATGTCTGACAATTGCATTATTTGTGTTAGATTGTTTTATGTCATCTAATATTCTGATTAGGAGGCACTTCACCCATTTCGTCTGCCCTGACGTTCTGAGTTCAAATTCCACCGAGGTTGACTTTGCCTTTCATCCTTTTGGGGTCGATAAATTAAGTACCGGTGAAACACTGGGGGCAATGTAACCGACTAGTTCCCCACCCCAAATTTCAGGCCTTGTGCCTTCAGTAGAAAGGATTATTATTATTATTATTATTATTATTATTATTATTATGTTCATGTAAAAACTTTTCATAAATCTCAAAATTGAAATATAGTAAGAAATGTTAGGAAGCAGGATCTTAGTCACAATTTAGTTTTCAGGGACCAAAAGTTGCTTTTCTTGGAACAGATGCTTGTACAGTTTAACTCAAGGCTTCTCAGAGTGGTTCATATAGACCACTGGAAGTGAATAAAAACTTAGGGGGTTCTCTTGAAAAGAACTTCCTGAGCAAAATATTCAGAGCTTTGCACATCTGTCAAACCCACTTTACATGCTTTTCTAAACATATGGTGGAATCTGGATTTAGCCATGTACATTATTTACTCGTCAAACGCAGGAGCACTTTGAACATACAATATGTGGCACAAACTCACAAAGCTACAACCTAATATTCAAGATCTCTGTGTCCATTAAACACATTCTTCCCATTAAAAAAATAATTCAAACATTAAAGGTACTTCTGCATTTATAGTAGACTGATTATTTTCCTGTGTAATTTGTAATAAAAAGTAGTAAATTGGTTATGTTTTGGAATATAACATATGATTTATAATTTATTTTGGGGGTGGGTGAGTGGTGGAAAGGTTATATGGAAATAAAATTTTGTTAGAAGGATGTTTCAAGTAAAATGTTTTGAGAAGCTGTCCTATAAATAGGACACTAAATGAGAACATTAAATAAGCTATATCAAATTGTCTCAGTGTCCTATTTATAGGACACCAAGTATTTCGATTTCTACTTGAAGTAAAGGAGTTTTAATAATTATTTTTTTCATTTTAACCTCTTTCAATCTGTAAAAATTTAAAAGTAATATTCAGAAATTTAAGTACTTTGGGACTTAATGGGTTAACAGCTACTGATATGAAATATGCAAGATTGGAATCATTGTCTCTATACATTAAAGGATGTTCATTATTAATAACATAATAATATATTCAAACAAGAATTTTGACATCATAATGTCAAGTGAAGTGACATGTAGTAATAAACTTATAATATCTGTTTATGAAACCTCTCAACCAGATTTCAGCCTTCTTGTTTGTCTGGAATGTTCAGTTTTTATTATAAAAGTACATGAGAAGTCAATTTTGCTATGATATTTAAAAAATCAAGGTTGAATAGATATAATTTATGTCTGGTCTCAACCTAGTCCCTAAATACCAGATTTAAGCAGTACCAATACATAAAAACCTGCCAATGTATTTACGTGATTTAGGTCTTACTAGATTTAAAAATCTACCATGTACAGAGTTTATTCTCTTATATCTATATTGTTTTTGTTTAAAATATTTAACAAAAACTGAAAGGTTACAATTGTACAGATAATTTTCAGTTAAAACTACTATGTATCATTTTTGTTAAAAGCAACAAGCAGTTTTGCCAATGATATCATATCACAAGAAATAATGAATATGTTAATTATTTCACAGGACAAGCCAATATTTCTGCTCTAGAAAATGTGATTTTCCATTGCATACTCAATATTGTACCTTTGATGCCATATTTGGTTTTCTTAAGTGTGCAATGCTTTCTACATATATGTATATAGGTATGTGAATATGTATGCAATAATGAGTATTGTAGATATACACTCAAACAAATATATGTACACAAGCATACATAAGTAAAAGAACACACAAAATGATCAACATAAAAACTAGTGTATACATCTGCAAATCAAAGACAGTATCAAAGTAACAATGTAGAAAGATGTGATGGAAATGAGCAACTAGAATGAAAATGGATGAGAGAAGTGATCTCTGGCCAAGCTTAGGAGGGTGGTAACCTAAAACGAAAACTGACTTGAATTGTGATGACCTGCCTAACCTGTGTCATCATGGAAAGTAGATGTAAAATGGTGTGTGCAAGAGAGAAAGAGACTTTATGTGTATGTATTTTTGAATGTCATAATACCTAAACGCATTATAGAATCTGGTTTAGAACTGCAGTCAGTGTTAACTCACTGTCTCTTGGTTTATAGATGCTGCTCTTGCAGGATCTGAGGCTGCCATATTTTCTTTTGAATATCTCTCCCATGTGTATCCTGGCTTTTAGAAATAGGTTCACTATATCCCTGTCTGTTGTAAGAGATGACTGAAGGTGTTGGTGTCGGGTAGAGCAACTGGGGATAAACATTGTTTCAAAAAGCCCAATCCACCCCATGTCTGCATGGAAAAGTAGATATGATAACAATAAGATTTTCTGAGCAGATAAACTAATATTAGCTTTTGATTAAATTTGGTACCCTTTGCTGATTCTTTTTGGGTTGTGGTGGTGATAAATTATCAAGGAATTTTCTAGAAGCATTGAGAGTTGCAGCTCCAGAACTAGGATATGTGATTAGAATGTTGCAGGAAAAGAACTGCAGGACAGATTCTTCAAGCCAAGTCAACTGGCAGGAGACTTAAGGATAGGCCAAGAATGAGATGGTAGAATAATGTCCATAGTCTTAATTGGGCATGCTTGGGAATCCAGCCAGATAGTCTTACAAGGGTTGCTTCTGATAGGACCCTATGAAGGAGGTGCCTGAGGACTCCACTCCCATTCCCCCCCCCACCCCGGGAATAGTGGCTGGAGAAGATAGATAGATGGATGGATGATGATATTTTTATTTATTTCAAATATGACATCTAAAGAATTGAAGTTATCTTTCTTGACAAAAAGAGAAAAAAAGGTGATAAAAATCTAATTCAAATTAATCATAAATTTGCATATTTCTCTTAAAAATTACAAAATGTACTTACTATCTGGGTCTTTAGGTACTTTATAAAATGACAATGCTAATGATATAATTGCAGCTACTAACAAAATAATAAGTGTGACATCTTGTAATGCATCCCAAACTAGTTGTAAAAAAGATTTTGGTGGCTTTGGAGGTATTATATTGGAACCAAATACTTCACGGCGATGATTGAGATCAACAGGATTTCCTGATAGACCTAGGGAGATAAACAAAAAAAATAAAGGTAAAATTTTACACAAATGCACAAGACAGTAAATTGTGGCACAGAAAATTTTGCCAGCAATTTCTTTCATGGAAAAACAAGACTGTGGAAGTATATCTTTGCATGAAGAAGTTTCAAATTAATATAAATTTTAAATGAAGTACAGATATATTTGCAAACAAATGAAGAAGAAAAAGAAGACATTCAAGTAGACAGTTAAAATTACTATTTTGTCATCATCTTATATAGATAATTGCTATTCAAGTTTCTGCAGGAAGCCATCTTTTATGTAATTTGTTAATTTTTCTCAAGCACAAAAGAGGAAAAATATTGCTAAAATATTTTATAGAAAAGTTGATTCATTTTCTTCAATCAATTTTGAGCCTATTGTTCAAGATGATTTTTCGAGTGTTACCTGTTATTTTGCAGTAAATGTTCACTCTGAATGTCTACAGGGTTGCAATAATCATAAAAAACATTTTGGCAGGTTGGGGATTACAAAGGGGAACAGTTCTGTGGAAAACATTAGTTAAAGGGCTTAATGTGGATCTAAGGAGTGATCACTGTAAGGATATTAAAAGAAGGGGAGGTGAGTGAACCAGAAAGACTTATGAAATATGAAATCTGTCATGTGTGTGTGTTGTGTGTATATATATATATATATATATATATATATATGTTTTAATACTGTCTTCATGTTATAAAATGCAAATGTTTTAGCGTGCATGTACTGGTCTGACAGCCAAATAAAACGTAACAAGAATGGCAGTAGTCTTGAATCACTGATTAAAACTTCTGGAAGTATTTCTTGGTTATACAACAATTTATTCATTGATTCTTTTTTTTACATTCCAATGGATCCACATGAATTGGTTTTAGTTCTGTTATTAGTGAAAGTGTTTTATGTAACTGTTACAACTAAACTGATTTGATTATTGGTAATCAGAAATGGAAAGCATTCATTAAAACAAGCAGTATAGAACAAGAGCATATAGTATTATGAAAGGATGTAAGTCTTACCATGCCAGTATAGAAAAGTGAAGCAACAAGTGTAAGGAAATATGAGGGTGAGTCAGAAAGTAATATAATTTTTATTTGCTTTACTTCTAGACCCACCCTTGTATATATGAAGGTGAGTTAAAATATAATGCAATTAAAAATTGCATAACTTCTCACTCTTGCATACATGAACCTCATCCAGCTAACTACATGCACAAATTGATGAACATTATTTAAAAAAATTACTATGTTTGATGTATTACAGGTAATATTAACCTATTTGATTTATTTATTATTGATATTTCTCTTTGGCAGAATCATTAGCATGTCAGACAAAATGCTTAGTGGCATTTTGTCCAACTTTGTTCTGAGTTCAAATTCCACTGAGGTCGACTTTTCCTTTTAGTGTCGATATATATATAGTGTTATATACGATATATATATATAGTGACTGAGGTCAATGTAATTGATTTAACTCTGCCCCACCAGGCTTTGTGCCTACAATAGAAAGGATATTTTTCTCATTGATTTGCAAGCTAAAACAAAGAGGATTGCAATGGCAGAACACTTCCCAAATTTTTGAAAGCAAAATAACAACAAAGGAAGATAAATTCTCAATAAACTGTATTTCTCCAAACATCTATGAATATATTCCATCACAACTGAGAGCCATTAATAAACTGGAGTCACTCTACATTAAAACAAACCATCATAGACTTTCTTCATGGTTTGTGATTTTTAAGTCAAGATTGTTGAATATTGTGAAGAAGACATGGGATGGACTCACAATTAAAGCTGTATGTCAACGATTACTTGTAAATAATAAGCTGAAGTTATATGATGCAATAATTATTAGCCAGTGCTAGTATAAGAACAAGCACAGACGAATACTAATCCTCATATATTTCACAATGAACAACATATTCTGTTAATGCGCTATCAGAGCCTTTACAAGATCAATGTAATTCTAATGATTTTCTTCATCCTGCTTGCTTTTACAAAGGATTATAAAGGTTTTTTTCTTTTCTTTTTTTTTTGTGCAATAGTAAGATTCATAAATGACAAGATTGCCTTGGCAAAGAATTTTTTTTCATTAAAAGGTCACTATTCAAACTATGCTGATATAATAATAATAAAAATAATAATAATCTACTAATATATAATTCTCTTGTGTTTTTGTTCATCACAAGAGATGACTGACGAAGGAAAGGGTGATGACAAACTGAACAATGCCTGTGTGTGTATATGCATGGCAAATTGGCTACACATATTGGTTGTTATGATTATTTGAATATGTGTATGTGTGTGTTTGTGCAAAATATATTCATATATCCACCGATGGAAGTGGGATGGTGAAAATCCTATGGTGCAAAAAAATCAGACAGCGCTTCAACTCCGTGTGACTATGTGTGTGTATGTGAATGTTTGTGTGCGTATATGTGTGTTTCTGTAAAATATATTTATATATAATATTTGAGTGAGTGTTTGTGTATGTTTATTTAGAAAGATACATAGAAAATAGAGTTAAAGACATATGAAGGGAAATGAAGCTTTCATAATACCATGAGTTGACCTACGTCAGAGTGAAACAGATCTACCCTTTAATATGGAGCAGGCAGCAGTTCCCTGTGATACCAGCTTTTGCCATGACCATATACAAATCGCAAGGACAGAGCTTTGAAAAAGTTGGTATTTACTTGCCAGCTCCTGTATTTACTCAGGGCCAGTTTTATGTAGCCTTAAGTCGTACAAGAAGGAAGAAAAACTTTAAAATTCTTTTGAAGGAAACAAGCAGTCAAGGCATGTTAGCTGCAGATAGATTTTTCCCAAAAAATTTGGTAATAAAAGAATTATTAAACTAAAAACTTGGTTTTGTACCTTTTTTATATATAAAATACTATAATTAGCTGTCATTTTTGATGGCACGGAACCAGCTAGTAATAGTAATAATAATCCTTTCTTTATTTCAATCATGCATTTCTTTACTGATTTAATAGTAGTTTCTAATATAGGCAGAACTTGATTAAAAAACTACTGTACTTGACCCCAGAATGATGAAAAACAAAGTTGGCCCCAACAGGATTTGAACTCTGAAATGTACAAAGCTGGAAAAAATACTGCAAAGCAGCCCATCTAATATTCTAAAGATTCTACTAATCCACAACTCATTTTCTTATAATAATATTTGTTGGAAAGCTGGCAGAATCATTAGCACGTTAAACAAAATGCTCATCAGCATTTCTTCTGGCGTTACATTCTGACTTCAAATTCCAGCAAGGTTGACTTTGCATTTCATCTTTGCAGGGTTGATAAAATAAGTACCAGTTGAGCATTGGAGTTGATGTAATTGACTTGCCCCCTCCCACCAAATTTCAGGCCCTGTACCTACAGTAGGATAAAAAAATATCCTGAAGTGTCATTTTTCCAACATTGGCTGCAATTTCAAAATTCTACTCAAAAGTCAGTTGTTTATAACAACAATAAATTATAAACATGTTGATGCTTTAATTGATGCAGGGAATACACAGAATTTCTATTCATACGTCTTTTGCCTTTTATATGAAATTGCCTATCAAATTTATTTCATAAATCACTATAGTTTCAACACACACACAAAGAAATGCTAGCATTTGTGATGTTACTCTTAACAATATTTATAATATCAAATATTCAATAATGCATGACAAAGTTTTGTCTCTGCATGAAAGTATAGTGATTAAAAATAATGGCACTTCATCTATACTTTCAATTCGTGGCCTAACTACTGTGCTTATAGACCATTCACAAATCTTAAAGGACTTTGGTAAAGAGAGAAAACTATTATTACCCTTATTTTTCTTTTGAAAGAAAATAAAACCCAATAAACTAAGAATAGTTGTATTATTCAAAAACTGTTAAATGATTCCTTCAGATTCATATTTCTTACTTTTAATTTCAACTTTTGTAATTAACATCTCTTCCTACACACCTTTCTCTCCATTCATTCATTCATTCATACATACACGTACATATCTTAGCAGACAATCTTACTATATTTCTGACTGTATACTCATCACTCTATAAGCTATTTGAATGTAATAGAAAATTACATCAGTTTTGTAAAATGCCTTTTATATTGAAGAGTGCTGTAGCTGCTCTTTAAATAACAATGGATGACATCATCATTTAATGTCCGTTTTTCATACTGGCATGGGTTGGACAGTTCAACAGGAGCTGGTCAGCCGGAGAGCTGTCCAAGCTCTAATTGTCTATTTTGACATGGTTTTGGCTCTTCCTAATGCCAACCACTTCACAAAGTGTACAGGGTGCTTTTATGTGGCACCAACATCTGCGAGCCCACAAGACAAGGACCTCCCAGCCAAGAGAGGGAGTAGGGGCCATGGCCATAAAGGACATACCTGCATGCATGGATGGCTACAGTTTTACTTAGTTTGATGTGTCATTTCAAGCACAGAAAACTGCCAGAAATCTCAGTCCTTTACCATCTTCTCTTTGAGGCCCAATATCTGAAGATCCTTTCATACCATTTCATCCCACATCTTCCTGGGTCTACCCGTTCTACAGGTTCCTTCCATAATTAGAGATATAATAATTTAAATGCAATATTTGCTTATACTGATGATATTCTACTTGGAGCACATAAACCAAAGCAAGTAGCATAACCAAAATTTAGGTAAGTTTAGTCAGGCTGTCAAAGACTTTACCCTAGATGGGGATAATGGTGTGAAAAATTTGTGTACACATGTATACACACACATAATCATATTAACAATCTATCAGACAGCCGATAAGTAAATACCCCAGATGTGTTCAATTGAATTTTGTTCAGTCATTGTGTCTTTGGTGTTAATGTCAGGTTGTTTTTGTTTTTGTGTACTTCATTAGCATTATTTGGGTCTTAGGTAATTTTTCTTCTTTGGTGGAGTTAGTTATAAGATTAGATATAATCTTTATTCAAATGGTTTGTAAATAGTTATAGTTTAGTGTGGTCAGACTGTTGTTATAAGGCAAAAGAATGAAGCATGTATAAATATGTACATACAAACATAGATATGTAAACATGCATGCACACGCACAGACATACATTCTGCCACCACCACCACCACACACACAAATGCAAACTGTATTTTCTGAGAGGAAATTTCTTCTGGTATTTTAAAGCCAAATCCACAAAGTTTGAAAGAAATAAGTAACTATTGTCCTGCAACTAATAATAACAATAATGATGATTTTTGGAGTGAGGGGGATAGTTGATTACATTGACCTCCAAAAGGATGAAAGATAAAGTCATCCGTGACAGAATTTCTGCTCAGAATGTAAAGAGCCAAAAGAAATGCTGCTAGGCATTTCATCCAACATGCTAATGATTCTATCAGCTTGCTACCATAATAACAACAACAGCAACTACTACTTCTGGGGTTACTAGGAATATTCTCATACTATTCCACTATGCTAGATTACATATTATTCAGAGAGTAGAATCACAAAAATGCAAGTGGAATAATTTTAAATCTTGTGTTTTTAAGGCCACACTTAGAAAGGTTGATGAATCTGAAATATTTGTATTTCTAACTGATGTCTCTGAGATGGCCATATTTGGTGTAGTGCTGCAATTTAATTATCTTATGGCTTATTTTTCAATGCTATTAACTACTCATGAACAAAATAAAATATTCTCTGGATGGAGAAGCCTTAGCCATTAGTCAAAGTGTCAACTATAAAATACTTTTATTTTCAACACAAACATTCATCAAAGATTAAAGACAATAAACTGGTACATTGGCAACTAGGACTTTTTGAAGACACAAAATGCATTATTTCAGAAAAGAAAACACTGTTGCAAATACCCACTTCTTTTAATCAAAGCTTGGGTTACACAAGAATTGATAGCACTGGGCTGGGTGAGTCCCAACAGAATATAATGCAATGCAACAGTCTGATAGGAAATGGTGGCCTCCAAGAGGTGGGAAACAACTGCAGTCCATATTAGCTAGGAGGTCCTCATGTTAGACACTAATGAATGTTATGTCCAGGGGAAAAATATCACAAGTAATGTGATGAAGCGCTGCAAACTTTTATCAAGTCTGGTTCTTGAGAAACTGAGAGAGAGAGAGAGATTAGAGAAGATGTCACTGTTTATGAGAGATATTGTAAATGAGGGCAATAATTGGCAGGGTGAGAGCAGTTGCCTAGCTTTATATAGCCTATTCTTCTAGGACTGTTGGTGCTTTATCTAAATTCTTCAAGCCAATATATTCTACAGATACATTAGTTTTTGCAATATCCTACATGATAATGGATCAATGTATGTAGTTAAAGTTGTGTTGCTGAATAAATAACATCCTTTACATGCACATTATCAAGATTTATAATACAGCCATGTAGTTATATTTAATGCGTAAGTGTAAATTCAAATATGGGAAGACTTTTGCTGTAGAAACTGTCTCAGGAGAGAAATTCTCATTATAGACAATGTGTGTGAAAACACCAGACTGGGCTATGAATGATGTCATATGACTGTAGGATATGTGTGTCTGCAGTGTTACACTTCAACTTCTAAGCATTAACATTTTATAAGACCAGTGGTCCACTTTATAAACCCACAAATGCTGATTTAGAAAGAAGAAAGGCTTGTTTTCCTAAGAATACATATAGCTCCCTTTCACAACTGAGGTAGTTTTTTTTTCTCTTTTTTATACAGATTTCCAAATAATTACCATCTTATAACAATAGTTTAGTTTTTAGTGTAGGTGAATTAGTAGGCTCAATCTCTGAACAGTTACAGAATAAGCTAACCTTAATTTTCACTAACTTTTGCTAGCATAGCTACTAGAATCTTTTCATATTATTCCTATTACCATGATCTTTTAATTTTTTTCCAAGTTAGAATTATTTAAAACTATTTCATTTGATGTCATCCACCAGCTTAACTACTTAGCTCTATCACAGATAACCTCTCTTTGGATATGAAGACCGACCAAAGGATTGGATAGGCAGCTTTAACTCTTTCTCATCACAAGTGTGGATGAATCTAAAGCTGACAGCAAACACAAATATGGTGGCAACACCTTGTCATAAGTACAGTACTGTAAAGCAGTGTGAAGTATGGGTTACATATACCAGACAGGAGAGAAGACTGAACACCTTACACATGAGAAGTATCCATCATATCCTAAATTTATCCTTGTAAGATAGTGACCAATACAGCAGTTTGGTATCTTACTGGACTTCACAGCATGTGCACTCAGCTTAGGTAGCTGAGACTGCACTGGTTGGGTCACATTCACTGCATGGAGGATGGCCATATCCCAAAGGATATCTTCTAAAGAAAGCTAGAATCTGGAAGGAGATTGATTGACTGTACAAAGCACTAGAGATGTCTGCATGAGAAATATAAAGGTACATAATATTAATACAAAACCCTGGGAGAGATTCTATAAGAACACAAGATATGTATTCCAGATATGTATTTCAGAAGTACATATTGTGCTATATACTCTGAAAATGCCACAATTATCAATTATTAATAATTTTCCACTTTCAAATATTTTATATGATGATGATGATGATGCTGAGGATTATTTCAAATTTTGGCAAAAGGCCAGCAAATTTGAGAGTAGGGCCAAGTCGACTACATTAATCCCAATACTGGTATTTATTTACTTCAAAAGGATGAAAAACAAAGGTCATTGTTAATAATAATAATAATAATAATAATAATGGTTTCAAATTTTGCCGCAAGGGCAGCATTTTGGGAGAGGGATAAGTCAATTACATTGACCCCAGTGTTCAACTGGTACTTATTTTACCAACCCTGAAAGGATGAAAGGCAAAGTTGACCTTGGCGGAATTTGAACTCAGAACATAGCAGCAGATGAAATACAGCTAAGCATTTTACCCAGTATGCCAATGATTCAGCCAGCTCGCCACCTTGATGATGATAATAATAATAATAATAATAATAATAATAATAATAATAATAATCTTTTCTGTTACAAACACAAGGCCCGGAATTTTGGGGGAGAGGTTAGTTGATTACATCGACCACGGAGTTCAACTGATACTTATTTCATTGAACCCTGAAAGAATCAAAGGCTAAGTTGATCTTGGCAGAATTTGAACACAGAATGTAAAGATGGATGAAATGTTGCTAATGATCCTGCCAGCTTGCTGCCACAATAATAATAATAATAATAATAATGATAATAATAATAATAATAATAATAATAATAATAATAATAATAATAATTCTTTCTAATTTTTTCTGGCACAAGGTCAGGATTTTGGAGGGAATAATAGCCATTTACACCAACTAGTACTTATTTCATCAACCCCAAAAGGGCAGAAGGCAAAGTTGACCTCAGTGGAATTTGAACTCAGCATGTAAAGATGGATGAAATGCCGGTAAGCATTTTTTTCTGGCATGCTGACAAGTTTTCCAGCTTGCTGCCTTGATGATGATAATAATGATAATATATTCATTGAAGTGATAAATATTCATTAAAGCTATTTTATTATCTAATCAAAAGATAATTTCAATAAAAAGAGTATTGTACTTAATATCAAAACTTCACAAAGTCTCTCTCTTCACCACACATAAAATGAAAGAGAATAAAGTGATATTTTTGAAGAGTTGATGTGCTGATGTTCACCTCCATCATCATGTTTTACAATGTCCAAGTAGGTAATGTGGAGAAAAATTGTGGGAGCATTTGTATAACCTATGTTATGCCTGAATCTTACCATAGGTATAGCCTGAACTGGGATGTATTCCCTATAGTAAAATCATGTTATATTGCAAACCATACAACCATTGCCATGCAAATCTGATACCATTACCAACAATATCACCATTTTACATCTATTTTATCATGTCATGTTGGTATGAGTTAGATAGGCTTTACAACATCTCTGCCATGCTGCTTTTGTTTCTTTTTTAATTCTATTGTCATGCAGGTCATGTTACTTTTTGGCATGGATTTAAAGCTGGGTGCACCTTATATCACTAGTACTAGAGAGATTGCTGCGATAGGAATAATGTGTCAGTGTCCATTCTATTCTTCATCAGTTTGTTTTGTATTCAGAATTACTGCTCTATTAGAGGGGTTGCCTCCATGTGACTTATAAAGTCCATGTCTTTTCTTTTTGTTCCTTACACCCACACAAGATGAAAGTTAATGTTTTAAATCTTTCACAATAAATCTTAAAGTAGAGTGCCAACTGTAGCTCAATAACATATAAATTTCAACATTATCTTCAAGATCACTCAACTTCATTTTATTATGAGTTTGCCTTTAGATATACTTTCCACCATTTTAATATTATGATTATATTAAATAATGAAATATTTTATACACAACAAAGCATGTATTAGAAAATCTAAGATAAATTTAATGTAGTTAAACGACAGTTTTTAACACACCATCTGTGTAAAGTAAACAGATGTAAACACATCTTTTATTTTCTTCATAGAGAAGAATAAAAGAAATCATCATACATGCTTCATAGGTGGTTGACCCCCTTGCCAGATGATAAATACCCTTCATTCTTCTGCTCACAAGGTGAACTTAAGACAATCTCTATTTAAATCAATCACACACCAGAACCCAAGTGAGATAGATACTTTAACTAATTTGTATATTTGGTATATCGAGCACAAACAACAAGTCTGAATTTATCTTATATCTTCTATTATACACTATGTGTGCACAACATTATTATTTATTGAAAGATGCTGCTGCCAAATAACAATACAGAAATTAGTCTAGCAATGTCAGCTAAGCTCTGGTTTGATTTAAACGACATTTGTTATATACTACCTTGTGAGAACATTGTTATAGAGTAGCAAAACTATAATCATTGAGTGACAGGAGTACACTGTTATATAGTAACAAAAATACCATCATTGAGTGACAATTGAATATTGTTATAGTTGATAAACTAGTGTTAAAAGTGACAGGTATACACTGTTTGTAGCAGGAAAACTATCATTATTGAGCAAAACCATTATCAATAAGCAACAAATGTACATTGTTATAGTAGCAAAACTGAGTGACAGATATATAGTAGCAACAGTAACATCATTGCTCTCCATAGGAACTATTTGTTAATGACATAATTCTCATGCCTGAATGTAAAGGGGAATTTGGAGAGGAAATTCCAGGCATCAAAGCTAAACCTAAAATTGAGAAACTTCAAAGAAAACTTAGTAAAGACTGAAGTATGGAGAGAAGACAGGACCCTGCTATCTTCAGGGAAATGGCTTTGCTTGATCTGGAGGGAAGGATCAGGTATAAACTCATATGCTGTACTTAATGTAAGCTATGGACACACAAGAGTATAGTGGAATCACAGGCAGACCAACCGAGAAAGTATGCATATGTGACGAATGAACTGGATCAGTACATACTATGAGCACATTGTAAGTAGATACTCTTAAATGCTCAGATAGCTCACAAAAAGTAGCCAAAAGCTTTTGTTACCTAGGGCATGTAATTGGCAGGGGAGGTGGTTGCTCCGAAAGTATAGTAGTCAGGGTAAGAACAGGTTGGAAAACGTCCAGGGAGCTTCTACTGCTGCTGGTGAACAACAAAAGTGCTTTCCTTCAGAGTGAAGGGCAGATTGTATGACACTTGTGTTAGAACTGTGATGCTACATGGTAGTGAAATATGGACTTTGAATATAGAAAACTTGAACTGTGCAAAGTAAATGCACATGAAAGAGATATTACAAATGTGCTCAGAAAGACCAGGCATAAAAGAACCAGATGTTGTGTGCAAGAAAGAAAATTGCACTGATATGGACTTGTAATGTATATGGATGAGAACAGGTGTAAAAAGTGCCAATCTCTTGGAGGGAACTTGCAGAAGAGGAAGACACAGGAAGACATGCAGGGAAGTGGTGAAAACTGATATCAGGACCTTGAATATCATGGAGAAGATGATAAGAGAGTGGGATGACCAATGATATGCAGTTTTTGAGAAGAACTCATCCAACTCAGCAATTCTAAGTTCTGGAAGTGCTGTGCATGTGTGTATACAGATACATTCACAACTGAACCCTTTGCACAAATTTCCTCACCAAGACACTTCCACTACCCATCATCTCTCTAACTGCAGCTTTTCTTTGATACCACTAATCTTTCTCACTACCTGGAATCATTTCACTTGATATCCATATGTCTCTCACTCTCTCCATGCACTATGCCTGCCTTTCTCTATCCCTACACTCTTGCCACCTTCTCATATGCTTGCTAACTCTCTCTCTCTCTCTCTCTCTCTCCCATCCTTTCCTTGTCTATCGCATCATCATTACTATTCTGCTACTCTTCACCCCATGCAAAATTTTGTCAGCCTCATTCTGATCCATCATTCACTACACCCACCCCACACCTATCCAATCTCTACAGTTGCCACCTACTCTTCCCTTCCTTCCATACTTATCATCCACTCTACTTGTAGCAACCTCATCCCAACTCACTCTTGGTTCTTCTTCTCCAATTTACTTACAATCACCTTGAAACTTGAGAGTGTACACTAATGCCTCATCACCACTATTTTATCTCTCCCTTGATCCACCCTGCTCACACCTACCCTCTCTTTTAAGTTGTGAGCACCCATGTGACCCCTCCATGATAAGAAACCTGTTTTACTCTGGCACATTTCTCTCATAGTTTAACCCCCTCATCTCCTAACTTAAATCACTCTCTTGGGATTTGTAGTCTTGCATGAACCTTACTAGAGCTGGTAGTATAAAAATGAACAATCCAGTACACATTGTAAGTTGGTTGGCATTAGGAAGTACATCCTGCTGCAGAAGCCATGCCAAAGAAGACAATGGACCTGTCAGATCCTGTCAAACCAGCCAACCCATGCCAGCATGGAACATAGATGTTAAGTGATCACCATGTTTATAGTAACAAAACTATATTTGAGTACAAGTATACAGTGTTACAAAATAGCAAAGCTAATATTATTGAGCAAAAAGTAAACATTGCTTATCAGAGCAAAAACTATCATAATTGAGTGACAGATGTACATCAGGGGTGCGGAAACCCCACCCACAGGTGCAATTGTACTCACAAGCCCATTTTATTTCGCCTGCAGGCTTATATACTCATATGTACAAAATATAGTAAATTTTTCATTTATAAAAGTTATACAATACTTGTATGCCTACTTGCGACATAGGTCATGTTTCCACTATGACTTAAAACGGTTAGACTCAAACAGAAAATCACCTGGTAATTGCCATTTGAATGGAAATTTTGTTTTCACTATAAAACACATATTGCTAGGTTTGTACCACCCCCTTGAGACCTAACTACACTCTAGTTATGAAGTTTCTATATTTTTCAGCTAATGTAAATGTCCTAAATTCAGTGGCAGTGTTAATGAAGATGTTACACATCAATTTAATGTGTTAAACTTCTCTCTATTAATGTATATCGAATTATACATACATATACATATATATATATATATATATATATATATATATATATATATATATATATAAATATATATACATATACACAAGATCTACACAGATATAAAAGTTAGAACTTGAGATCTGCCCACAGACCTTCTTTGTAAATTTTTGCCTGCTGTACTAAAAAGTTTCCCCACCCAGTCGACTTTTATAAACTCTACTGTTCTCTATAGTAACTCTTCTTCCTGTTCTTCTTCATTGCAGGCAAACAAAGGATTCAAAACAGAAACAATGTGCTGTCACTGAGTGTTTGACAAAGGAGTGATACCGGTGGGTCTAACATCCATAGAAGGCTATAACTTGTTTACGGTGATGACATCATTGGTAAGAGTAATGTGCACAGATGGATGAAGAACTTGAAAGGGGAAATAGCACCAAAGCTATCACCATTGAGTGACATGTGTATATTTATAGTAGGAAAACTGGTACCGTTGAAAGATAGTGGTTACAGTTTATATAATAGGAAAAACAATACTGTTCAGTGATATGATCATAGCAAAACTACTATCGAGTGAGATATACATTGTTATATAGTGGTAAATTTCATCAATAAGTAAGAGGTGCATAGGAACACTATCATCATTAGTGTACATTGTTATGTAGTAGCAAAGAGTGACAGCTGTACATTTATACATATATATATATATATATATACTAGCAAGAATTTCATCATTGACTGATATATATCACAGCAAAACTAGCATATTTGAGTGATAATAATAAAACTCATCACTATTGAATGATAGGTGTACATTGTTTATTTAATAGCAAGACTATTATTATTCAGCGAGAGATGTATATTGCATATAGGAGATCAAGTCACATCCATGTGGAAATTTCTGAATCCATTGTTGTTTCATCTCATCACCTATGCTGTGTCCACTTCTCAGTCTTCCAAGTAGCCTTTACACTCAGTTCTTCTCTCCCTGCTTATATCTTTGTTGACTTGCAACAATATAAGAGAAACAGTGATGGTATTAGTCTCTCCTGAGTTTAGAATGGCCTGCAAAGGACAGGAGCATTGACTTTTCTTTAGATACAGAAGCTAACTTCATTATTATTTACCTCTATCAATTTCTAAGTTCCTATTTCAATGTTATTTTGGGAAGGAGATCCAATACTAGCTTGATTGCTGTACTAGAGATATGTATTCCGGGAGTTATTAATACAGAAATTATGTGTGTAAGAAATCAAATTTATTAGGTTCTTATAGTGAGATAGGACATACACAGAGCCTTAGAATTTATTGGAAAAATATTCTATAATAAATATAAAATATTTTAAGTCTAATATAAATTTGTAAATATGCAGATATTAAGGATTCTCTTTAAAATATCTCAATTTTAAGTTTATGTGTGTAAGTATGTCGACAGGAAATAAAATCTTAATATGATTTTAAACATCACAAAATGGTAAAAGTATTAGTGGATCTATATAAAAGACATGAAGAGCTTAACCAATATAAAAGAAAATTAATAGAAATATTGAATACCAACGGAGAGTTAAAGTGTTTAACCCTTTAGCATTCAGATTATTCTGTCAAATGTAATGCCTATTTATTCATATTATTTTGAATTTATCATACATTATCTTGGAGTTTTGAGATTTCAATGACATGATTATTTATTTTTAGAATGATATTATAAGGTAAGTGTGAGAGGTTGGATCTGGTGAGTTTTAACATAAAACAGGCAGAATATTTGGACCTGATATGGTTAGTTTGATTATTAAAGGGTTAAATGAAACAGATGAAAATTGAAAAATACATTTGTTATGATCTTGTTTTATAAACCATAAATACCACAGCATTCTAAAAGGAAAAAGAGAAAACAAAGGAAAGAGTGGAGTAATGCTCAGCTTCTTACTAAGTTAAAACAGTAGAGTTTATAGAAGTCGACTGGGTATGAGAAAAGTACAAATGGAAAATTCCAAGTTGTGGTAATTAAAGACTAAGAGTGAAAAGCATCAGTAAAAGAAATTGAATAAAATATACTAAGTCAAATGCTCAAGTAAAGTAGGATAACATTCTACGAAGAGTAATTTTTTTGTGCAAGTGTTATATATCCTCTATTAAAAGATGAGAGTGGTGGATTTTTAAATGAATACTTCAAGAGGCAGTCTCCAAATGATATAAATAAACCTTTACCCCAGTAACATTTAAAAAGCAGAGTCTAAGGATGTCTCATTAGAGGAGGTTGTTGAATATGAATGGTGTAGTATGATTCTCCCTGACACAAAAGTAACAGAAGAGCCAGCTATACAGATTATTCTTTACATTGTTACTAAGGCAATTAAGGAGATGAAGGCAGGGAAAACTACAGGTACTTCACAAATAAACGCTGTTATGTAGAAAGCATCAGGTACTGTCATCATCATCATTATTTAAAGCCCATTGTCCATACTGGCAAACCAGGGGGCTTCACCAGACTCAAGTTTCATTTGGCATGGTTTCTACAACTGGATGCCTTTCCTAAAGCCAACCACTTTACAGAGTGTGCTGGATGTCTTTACGTGGCACTGCATAGATGCTTTTGTGTGACACTACATGGGTGCTTTTACATGTTGCTGCATGGGCTCTTTTATGCATTGCTGCATGGGTGCTTTTACTTGGCACCACATGGGTACTTTACGCAGCCAGAAGGATCAGTCTTAACACTTCTGCTGCAGGGTATGGGTCTTCTTCAGTATGGTCAGGCATCTATTAAAATTAGCCGAGAGAGTTGCAGTGAAGTTTTGCAAGACATGGTTATAGATATGTAGATGTCTTCTTTGTGGGACAGCTACAAAGGGAGTTAACTAAAAACAAATATACATGTCTTTAGTTGCTTTTGACAGTATCATACTTTCTACTTTGTTAGAAGCTATGAATGATAGGTAGAGATGATTAGCTTGAGAATGCAGCTGAAGATGTCTACAAAGTTGGTGTAAATAAGTGTAGAGTTGTCAAGAATTGATCATAAATGAGTTTATCTAAGGCTCTGTTCTCAGCCCCCATTTTCACATTATAATTTTTGATCAATAATACAAGAGTTTTACATGTTAAAGATGGGGGTTCCACTGCAGAATCTGTTGAAGAGTTGTAGAAAAAAATTTCCAAACTTGAAAAATGTTTGGGAGCCCTAAAACTTAAAGGTCAACATGGTAAAGACTTAAGTAAATGAGAACACAATATCTTAATGCATTTGAGAAGTGATTTTAATAGGAGGGAATAGGAAGGGACTTAATATTGAGCATTCAATGGGTAAATGAATGTTGCAGTCAGATCTCTGGCAGACTGACAGAGAACCAAGACTTCTGATGTCATTAACAGTAGTAATTAGCAGCAGAAAACATGTACACAATTAAGCTGGTGAATTGCTTAGATAGCTTGCTTGATGGAATATATAAATCACCTATTTAGTACTGATCTAATTGTAGTGAGAATGTTGTAGAGGTTATAAGAAGATATGAAAGATGTTCAGATAGGTGCTATTCTGTTAGTAATTAAAGCTTACCCTGTATGTATGTATAAAAAAGATAGACTGTATGAAGGACATGTAGGCAAGTGAAAGTACAGAAATAGTGAGAGATGGGCACTGATTATAGAGATTGTGAAGAGAGCAGAAAGGAAACTTAATCAAATATGATCCATTGGATGTGCAAGGCAGAGTACAAGTGAACTGAAAGAATAACTGGATATTAAAGAATCAGCTGATGTATGTAGGTCAGTGGAATTCTGGTAATAATAATTCTGTCTGCTAAAGGCACAAGGCCTGAAATTTTGTGGGAGGGGACTAGTTGATTACATTGATCCCAGTGATTCACTGGTACTTAATTGATTGACTCCAAAAGGATGAAAGGCAAAGTTGACCTTGGTGGAATCTGAACTCAGAATGTAATGATGGACGAAATGCTGCTAAGCATTTTGCCTGACATGCTAACAATTCTGCCAGCTTGCTGCCTTGCACTCTAATAATAATAATACCATGTGAATGGATGATGTATGCTGGGTGAAAAGTGTTACTTGTTGTCAATGAATGGTACCTGTAATATGCTTGTAGTGGGTCTCTGTCATCTGATAATGACAATTCAGCGGTTTCAATCAACTCAACTACCTGTTCCTGAATCAATATGAAAGTGGCTGAGTACTCCACAGACATGTGTATCCCTAGTATAATTCTCAGACAGAATCAGCATGATACAGTGTTTACAGGTATAATCTACCAGGTAGGTTTCTTTACAGTTATCTTCAACCCAGTTCACTCACAAGATATATGTCAGCTACTGAAAATGGCATTGGCCCAAAATGCCAAATAGTTGGATCAAATCCTAGACCTTATAGTTGCAAACCATTCGCTTATACTGTGTCTACACTTATGATATTTAAAGACTGAAAAAAGACATGTGAAATAGTAAGATTGGATTTCAATATGAAAGGTCTATCTTCTGAAAATGAATATTTTAAAAATCATAATCATCATGGAAAAATAGAAAATGAATTTACCTTCACTTGTTGAAGTATACAATTTTTTACAAATTTCCAATACACCACCGTATTTTTTGCTAATTGTTTCTACAGCATCAGCACCTTTTATTTGCATTAAATCCCGTAACTCCTCAAGTGTTATCCCATATTCAGGTGGGTGGCCGTCAACCTCATCCCCCATGATTGCAGCCTATAGCGTAATGTCCAACACTAGAACAAAAGAAAAAGAAAATTTTTAATCATTATAATTCACTCATGAAATCTTTAAAACAAATGCATAATAATAACAATGGTTTTTAATTTAGGCACAAAACCAGCAATTTTGAAGAGCCAGGGCCAGACAGTTACATCACTCCCCAGCACTTGATTGGTAATATATTTATTGAGCTGAAAAGGATGAAAGATAAAGTTTGGCGGGATTGGAAAAAAAAAAAGTCGGAACTCAATACTGCAAGGCATTTTATTTGATGCTTTAAGGATTTTGCCTATCTACTACCCTTCATTGTTTCACAAGACCTGAAAATTGGGAGAGAGCTTTAGTCAATTAAATCTCTAGTGTTGGTACCAGGATAAAATGCACACAGTATACTCTGTAAAGTGGCTAGAATTACCAGCATGGAAAATGGAAATATGATGATATTAGATTCCATTGGATCATGTAAATTAATTGAAATAGAGAACAGGGAATAACAAGTGTTTGGATCCATAGTGCAGCAGGATTTGAACTAATTTTCTGTTATATGAACCATCTCCACAGCCCATATAATAATAATAATAATAATAATAATAATAATAATAATAATAATAATAATAATAAACACTTATGTACCACAACTTAGATAATGATGCAGAGACTGAATTAAATTCCAATACACACACATACAACTTGATTACTAGCTTCAACATAAACTTGATATATCTTTACATAATCGTAAATGTATCTGTCATTGTTTAGATACCAGCTTGGCTCCAATCAAGCAGATCTATGACCTAAATCAAAGCTGAAATAATTGTTTTAATTAACTTGCAACAATGTTAAAGCATCAAGAAATTGCAGTTGTTTGGGTGCTCTATTACAACAATTATGACATGGGATATGCTCTCAATTCTATTTGTAATTGATAATAGTTGTAATTGTAACCCTATACAACTACTTCAGTAAATAAACTTGACAAAATATAAAGCTGAATCAAATTTCAGAAAATGCTAACCTTGTATGTTGTTTTATGTGTATTTCCATGCTAGCATGTGTTACCCATTTATACTATTTGAGGTATTGTTTGCCCTTCCTGTCACTAAACCTTACTTGTTTTCAAGTAAGGGTTCTCTTATTTTATGCATCTTTGAAGGTGTAAAGCAAATGGACAATTTGCTAACAGATAACAACAACAACAACAACACTGCTCAGAGCAAGTAACTTTCATAAAGCACAAATATAAATACACGCACATGATGGGCTTCTTTCAGTTTCCATCTACCAAATTCACTCACAAGGTTTTGGTCTTCCTGAGTCTATAAAAGAAGACTCTTGCCTAAGGTACCATGCAGTGGGACTGAACCTGAAACTATGTGGTAGGGAAGCAAACTTCTTAACCACACAGGCAATTTATTACACTGGATTACATTATTTAGATAGAATTTTCAAATACATTCCTTAATAAGTAAATGCAGCTTTCCTATATCAAAAATATCTCAATACCAAAACATGAGCTAAAATGAAAACTAAACTCAAACCCTGTTTAAATAAAATTGTAGAAAATAGTATTTGTGCTGAAATATATATATATATCATATAGTAGCTTTCATCTCATTAAGTGCTGTAAAATGGGGAAAAACAAAAGCAAATATCCATGTGAAATGAAATATCCCTTTTTGTTTATATAAAGTCAGCTTCACAGAATCATGTTGACTTTCCATTATCACAAATTTTCCATAAAAAGCAGAGAACATGTATGCGTGTGTGCTCGCACATGAAAAGGATTCATGTGTCGATTAGTGACAACCAATGCAGTCATACTTTATTCCCCTTTATCTTCTTTATCTATCTATCTATATATATATATATATATATATATATATATATCAACAAACATTTGTTTTAAAGTTCATTTTCCTTGCTTGCATGATTTAGATGGAATTTAATGAGGCAAATTTTGTACAGCTGGATACCCTTACTGTCACCAACCCATACCTGTTTCCAACTAAGGTGATAATTTTCCATGCCTAGAGATGTTTTCACAGAATATTGGAAATGAATGATGCTGCTTGTATGACAGTGATACTCATTTACAACTATCACATAATGCCAAGGAGACACAAACATAGATACATTCAGACACATGTATACATAAATATATATACATACATAGATATATGATGGGCTTCCACAGTTTTCATCTACTAGATCCACTCACAAGGTTTTGGTCAGCCAACGGTTATAGTAGAAGACATGCCTATGGTGCTATAAAATGGGACTGAGCCTAATACCATAGGGTGGGAAGCACCAAAACATATAAACTCTCCTCATATCCTTATTGTGTACTACCACCATAACTTCTCCATATAATAAATATCAAAATACTAGGTGCTATTGTTTTTATCATATTGATTAGATTAGTAGTTCTGAGTGCTAGCTTCAGTAAGTATTTAAATAATTGTTTAAAGGGAGTCTAGTTTTTTTTTTTTTTAATCAGTGATTACTAAACAAATTAAAAAAAAAAAACCTTCTTATTGCTAAGTCACGAGCTTATTAAGTCCACAATCAAGGCCAGTTAAACACAAAAGTTACTACATAAAACAAAACTGATTAAAAGAAAATAGAAATGCAACAGAAATATATTCATAGATAATCATGATACATAACATAGATTCTAAGAGACATCTGTGGCTATAGACAAGAGTATTTCATTGCAAACCAATATCTCATAGACATAAGACAGCAAAATGCTTTTAAATTGAATAGTAACTGTTGCAAGGTAGTGAATTGAATAGTAACAGTTGCAAACTAGTGCCAGTGGCATGCCAATAACAAAGGGATAGAAGAGAAGCTGAAACACTTCAATACCTGTTCAACACCCAAGCAAGGAAAAGAAAAGGACATGATGATGATGATGGATGACTACATAAGTGGAGAAACTATTTCTTGCTTTAATTTGTAAAATATTTGTTGATTTTGGATCACAATTTCTCCCAGTTATGTCGTGGAATGCAAGTGTATATCAAATACAACCATACTTGATTAATTAAAAAAAATTGGAAAAACAAAATCTTGGCTCAAATTCATTCCTTGTGTAGACGAAGAATTTTCAAATGGTTAAACTTTGATTCTGTAATCTAATGTGTTTAATCTTGTGTCACTAAAGAAGCACCAAGTAAATACTCAAAATATTGATTTTCTATCGGATAGAATGATGTTTGTATTGTCTTATATTTATTTTTGTTCCTTAATACCAACTACAAGATCAATAAGAAGCATAAAACAGATAAAGCTGAGTATACTGACCATATATGACTTGGATACAAATCAAGGAAGTTAGGACTATCTATTTTATTACAGTACCAAACAGTCGAAACAATGTAATATTCATTTTCAGTGAGATTCTGATGTTCTTCATCATAAATAAATAGAATAGTTATGAAAGAAATTAATTCATGAAGCAAATAATACATTTTTTTTTTTTACATATGCCACCATAATAATTATGTTATTGCCTTGCCCATCCATCCATTCATCTTGATCTAGAAAATCATCAAGCTTTAATCTTCCTTCCAGATCTGATCCTATGAATAAATATGTCTTTTGCTATTGATAAGTTTTTAATGACTTCACAAATTTTGTGGAACAGCATGCATGTGAGAATTTATATAATATAAATCTATTATGCAAATTATAATTTTTGTGAAATCTATCTGCCTGTAACATAATTTCTGGTTTCGTTTGCAACTCCACCGCCTCCTCTGAATGTATGTATATAACCTAGACAACTCACTGGTTCTGTCCACTTCAGTTTCCTCTGAAGAACATGTAATTTCACAAGGACAAGCAGTGATGCAGTGGCAGAGTGCTATCACTGTGTTTTTACTTAAATCACTCACCCAATACATCCCCCACCCCATTTCTTACAGTCTTCCTCTCTGTGTCTGTATGTATACAGACTCAAACATATATATTCCTCAACATGGTCATTAAAGGCATTAAACTTCCTCTTTTGAAAATAGAAAATTTTTTCCTTTAAAAATAAGTGTTACAAAATGGAATGAAAACTATGAATCTCTATTCTTTAAATTTTTCTTACAACTTACTAATAAGTATTTGTTTTTTTCTGTTAAATATGTTACTTTCTTTGCAATAAGAAATGCCATTCATTAAAGCCATCTTGAAATGAATTTCATTATTGAACAGTTTGCCTTTAATGATGAGGATTTTGCAGGCATTACAATTAAGAAAGTGTTAAATTCAGTAAAAATATTGTATACAAAGACACTGTTTAATTATTGAAATCTCCTATCTGTCTGTTTGTGGTATATAATGTTGTATATGGAAATAAAAACAGTTGTAAACTAATATGTATTTTGGTCTGGTATAAAACAACAGGTCATGTACTAGTATTTATAATGTGTATGTACTTCCTTTATCCAAATTACCAAGATCAAACTGTTTGGTTCTATTTGAAGAACAGATAATATTAGCAGCATATAGAATCATTAAAATCACAAGTGCCTTTAAATAATTTTTCAGATACAGTTGTGTAATTTCCAAATTTGTCTTAGATACTTTTTTGGAGTAATACAAAAAAAAATTAAATAAATAAATTGAAGTTCCTAAACAATTTTGACCAATACAACTTTGTTACTTCTTTTAAAAGAACTCATGTTGCATGGAGCATGAACTATTCTAACTAACTTCACAAAACTGTTTCTTTAGCTTTATTAAGAATTTATTTCTAAAAAACAATGTAACAATAGTTTAAATAACTTAGAATTTTTCCAATTCTAAGCTTCAATTCACAAAGATTACTAGAGCTATTGTGTTTTTCGAGAGTAAGAAACATAACTATGTGCATTTCAGCTTACCTGGCTGTCAACAGAAATTGTTGCACAAAAACCTGACAAATTTCAATTAAAATGAACAAGTATACACACTCATGTTGCCTTGCAGAGTTTACTTGTATAAATTGATACCAGTACTAACATTTTAAACCTGATACTTATTCTAATGATTTCTTTAGCTGAACTGCTGAGTCACAGAGACATAAACAAACCAACACCAATTGTGAAGTGGTGGTGGGAAGACCAAACACAAACACACATGATGGACCTCCACACAGTTCCTGTCAACTCAGTTTTTTCACAAGGTAATGGTCAGTGTGGAGTTACAATTGAAGAAACTTGTCCAAGGTGCTGCAGAGTAGGATTGAACTCAAAACCATGTAGTTGCAAAGTGAGCTTCTTAACCACACAAACTTCTAAATATATATACACATATATTTGCACATTCTTCTTCTTCTACACACACACACACATATTCAAACACATGAATTAAAATTTCTTTGGCCCAGATAGGATATTTTTGTTCATACTAGTTATACAAGATGCTTTTAAAAATAATATTGCCACTGTATAATATTAGAATTTAAAAAAGCATTTGATAATGAAATATCTTTTTCAAAATGGTTAGATTTCATGAATTAAATGCTTAATGTAATAAAATAAAAAAAAAAGCCTAGGATATTGTAATTAAGAAAGTGTCAGATGTAGCCCTTAACTTTCAGATTATTTTGTCAAATGCAATGCTTACTGTGCCATGCAGGCACTACAATAAAGCAATGCAGAATGATTGGTTGTCTATTTGACTGTCGATCTCCTAACCACCGAGTTGCTGCCTTTTATCCACAACAGCATATTTAACAATGTGAAACTAAGTACATTTAGTTTCATATCATTACAACACCCCACTTTTCTTTAAGTAATTCATAGACTAATAAAACTGACAAATGAAAATAGGGTTTCTTCTCTCTCAAAGAATGGAAAAAAAACAAAAACGTTTTGTTGCAAGAGTAACACGCAACATGCACTTCAAATAACATGAATAGTTTTATGGTACAAAGTTTTTGTAGCACCCTGGTGTTTTCCCTGTTCTGCCTCATCTTGTGATCCTTTTGGGGGTTGGCGTTGAGCACTTCTCATGTGTCTGGCCATTATTTTGTGTTCCTGCATTGGTATCAGGAGGAGCATTTGTGATTTCTTTCCTTGAGTCAAGTTGAGTAGCATGTTCCATGGAGTTTGTAGGGTCTGTAACCCATTTCCTGGAGTTTGTAGGGTCTGTTGGACAGTTGTTTGTCTCTATACTGTTGGGCAATTTGGCAGGTGTTTCCATCTGAGTGGTCTGTTCATACTATCTGTCTACATGCCATCAGTTGAAGGTGATGTACCCTGAAATTGAAGTTTGTCTTGACTTGTGCTTTGAATAATTCCCACAGTTTATTTGGGTTTTTCTTGTCAGCCTCTGATAAGCTAGATGCATTCAGACGTTTGAGTCCTTCATTTCCAATGCCTCTTAATATTTCTAATGCTATTTTCCATTGTTCTGTAACTTCCTCATCTTCACAATAGTACATGTTTTGTTTGAATATTTGCAGGGTTTCGGCTGCATTGTCTGTGTGCCACTGCATTTTGGGGAATGTGAGATGTTGCCATATTATTGTTGTTTTTCTTGTGCAATACAACACTGTGTGATTTGGTTATTTTCTGTGGCACAACATATAACTGATATGATAACAATTGTCTTGTATATAAATTTGTAGCAATACCTCCAGCTAAACATGTGTATTCCTGCAGTTTGTCACTGTGTATCTGTTTTCTTCTTGTTCTTTTGTTTTGTGTCACGTCATGTCCAGTGATAATACTGGTACATTGGTAGCGTTGAGCAAAGTCTAATGATAATAATGTGCTGGTAATCCGATTATTTTTGATTCAATATATTTATCTTGTTTTACCGCTGTCACCATATTGTGCCATGCAGGCACTACAATAATGTGATGCAGAGTGATTGGTTTTCTGTTTGACTGTTGATCACCCAGCCATTTATCTGCAACAGCGTTTTTAACAATGTGAAACTAAGTACATTTAGTTTCGTATTATTACACATTATTTTGAATTAATTATGCATTATCTTGAAATTTCAAAATTATGATGATGTGATTGTTTACATTTAGAATAACATTGTAAGGTAGGTGTGAGCAACCAGATCTGGCCAGTTTGAACATGAAATAAGTAGAATATTTGAGCCAGATATGGCCAGTTTAGATGGTAGAGTGTTAATCAATTTGGAAAAAATACACTGTCAGCAGCCATCACTGGAAGAAAGTATAAAGGATAACTATTTTTAAGGTTAAGTAGTCACTGTTTTAATGTCCACTTTTCAATGCCTGTATGGATCAAATGGAATTGATTGAGACAAATCATCTGCAGCTGGATATTCTTGTTACAACTCTCACCTGCTTCCAAACAAAATAATATCAATTTCTCATGAAGCAGATTGGATGCTGCTTGTATGATAGTGATGCTTGCTTATAACTATCACATACCATCAAGGAAACAATACATCCATGTGAAAGGCTTCTTTCAGTTTCTATCTAACAAATCCATTCACAAAACTTTGTTTGGCTTGAGGTTATTGTAGAAAACACTTTCTCAAAGTACCCCACAGTGGGTCTAAACCCAAAATCACATGGTTAGCATTTATGTATTCTTGATAAGCATGTTATACTTTTTTTTATTATTATCTACTGCATAAATTAAAATATGAATCCTATTTATTTATTTTTACTTTAAACTATTACAATATTAGATATTTCAGGTTTCAATTTCACATTGGTCATTAACTATAAAGTTAATTAAAACAATGAAATGAAAGCCAACTTATTAAAAACAGAGTTTACAAATTTCACAATCAATATACAAGTTCTTGTTGATCTACAAAATAATATACACTTTACCATCTAAGTGTTTGGGTTATAGTTGGTAGATGTATCAACTGGAATAAAGCAGTTTTCTTGAACCACAGATACCTATTTGTCACTTACACAATGAATAACTAGCATAGTGTGATGTTCATTGTATCTGACAGGAGTTAGATGGCTTGTAGAAATCAAGTTTTCTAGTCAACTTGATAATTCCAATAGCTGTTACAAGATATAAAAGCTTTACTAGAAATTTCAATTTTGAATTAAGTATGTAATAATGCAGATAGCCTGTACCAAGTTCAGACAACCATGTGGGACACATAGATCAGGTAGATGTCACTCAGAAAATAGAAAGAACATCTAGTAACACATCTAGTCTTCCATTGTGCAAGGAATAACTTTATATGATTCCAGAGATTCTTATGCCTTTTGCACTGAGTTCCCTAAAGAATTACAAGATGATATGGCATGTACAAATCTGATTGCTTTTTAGCAACTGTTTAAATTTGACAAATATGAAGAAGCTACCCACTCTTCCCCTAAAAAAATAAACAATGGTTGACTAAAAATTGAGAAGTGATGAGTTAGGTACTCTCTAATTGTATCAAGGTATAGATAGGCAAATGGTAAATAAGAAAATTCATCAATTGTAGTAAGTATACATTTGAGTTGTTAGAATGAGAAAGAAGTCCTTTAAAATCGAAGTACCCTTCAGAAAATATCAGTTCCATTTAAGTTTATCATATGCCTGGCAAATTGGTGCAGACTCATACTTCTTTAATGAAAATTGGTTTACAAACTTTTATAAAACGAAGCATTTGTATTTACTGCAGTGCACAAAGGAATTATGTAGCAATTTAAAGTTGCAAAAGTAATAGCACAAGTACAAGACAGACAATCAACTGAAAGATTATCCAGGCCAGATCTACAGCTTATAGCTAAACAGCAAAGAAAATCAGTCAAAACCCAGGAGTTTTGTTTTCTTAAAATCTTCCCTTGGTTCGTATTGTCAAATATGAAATGAAACAAACCTTTGATCTGTCACTAAATCAAAATATTTTATGGAAAAATATTTCCATTGTCTCACAGTCTCTCTAACTGCACACATTTCTTATTCAACAATGTGACAAGAAGTTTTTTTTTTGAGAATTATTTAAGAACCTTGAGGAAAATATTATAGATTATAGTGATAATATTGCAGCAATAGTTTCATCAATATCATGTTTCAATGATAAAATGTAAATCATATTGATAGTGGCTGAAGATGGCTTGTTTAAGATTATTTGAAATAGAACTGATACAGCTTACAGTGTCTTCAGATAGAAGAAAATGTGCAACAAGTAATGACCTTATTTCATAAGAGTGGGAAGGATCTATTGGGTATAATATACAATAAACTGAATTTCTTTACTATTATGAGGTAGAGCTAGCTCTTCAAGAATTTAATGGTTTTCTTGATTAACACATGATCCTTCACATGAAATCAGATAACCTAAGAAGTTAATATATATAAACAGTTATTAGATCTATTTTTGTTTAAGGTCAGTTTATTATGTTTGGCAGCTTTAAAGAAATTTGAATTGTTGGTTTTTTGCTCTGATTTTGTTTCACTACAAACTAAAATATCATCTAAATATAAATTTAAGATTATTTTCATTGATAAATTTCTAGATGACCATTTGTAGTAACCATAGGAATGCAAGTAAGATGATATAGACCTCTAGATGCTTAGAAAGCTGCATATGGTCACTCTACAGGTATTATAGCAACTTGATAATTAGTGCTACTTAGATAATTTTTGCCATAATATTTATGGTTGGATATAACATTGATCAGATCATTTATACAGAGAACTGGATAACCATTTAGCTTTGTAAAATGGTTGATAGTTTGAGAGAGAAATCTTTTGTAAGTCTTTTCTTGATGGAATTGCCATAACAACTTAAATCTGAACCCACTTTGGTGAACTACTTGGTTCTATGAATTCATTCCTTAAAAGTTTTGAAATTTCTGACTATCAGTTCTTTATTTTCTAAACTGTGTCAGTGAGGTTTGGATGAAACAGGTTTGCATTTTAGAGCCACTTGTAGTTGAATAAAACTATGAAAGGTTCTGATTCATAATAAAGTAACTGTTGTGCTTCACTGTTATAGAAAATATGTTGAATGTTTGCAACTGCAAGATTACACAGCTCATTCCAAGGGCCAGACTGTACAGTTCCTAGCATCATCCTCTGTGCATAGTGGTATCACCCCTTTTATGACTGCCAGCTCATTCATCTCTCATCTCATCTCATGATTTCCACGTGGTTGCATGAGACTTCCCTTGAGAGTTATATATCAGGATACCAAAATCAGCAACCCAATGCAACTATCATATTATTTCTCCTTGAAATGTTTTGGCTTTTTACATCCAGCAGCAATTCTTGCACTTCGCCTTAGTTGAGGACTTGATGAAATTTTCATGGTTGACCTTCAGTAGCTAGCATTGTCAATATTAAGCTTCTCCTGCCTAGCCTTAGGATTTGATATAATTGCACTGTCAATGTTAGGCATCCTTGCAGACTCAGCATGAACCACTGTCCCAGGTGTTGTGCTCAATTCTGGTTCCCATCTGTTTAGTGGGGCCAGTTACTCAACTGTCACTAACTGCGGTGAGTGACCCTACTCCTTAATCCATGCAATATTCTTTCCAGCATGTATCACATATTTTGCCTTGAATGCAACCTTGTCGAACATGGTTTTGTGTATTACATCCTCACCTACTTCAAAGAATGTGTTTACAGTAACCCTCAATGGTCTTTTCATTAACTTTTTGGCCAGTGATAATTTACAACCACCCGAAGCACTCCAATGGTTGAACAGAATTTTGTTCAAGTAGTTGCTGAAATTCCTGGTCTTCGGATTAAAATGTTTCAGCACAGCTTTCACAATTTGTACAGCCCTTTCAGTGGCACCATTAGATGCCAGACTGTGAGTGTCTCAATTGTTTTGCAACCCATTCATGACAGCATATTCTTTAATGCAACAAATTCAGGCCTATTGTCCAATACTAAAGCTGTGGGCACACCAAAACGAGCAAAGGCCTCAAGCAGCTTGGTTCTTACCACCTCATCGAATGATTAGGACACAAGAATGCCTCAATCTATGTTGAATAGGCATCTATGTTACTGGTGTTTGGAACATATGCCTAGTCCATATGCACACATTCTCAGGGCCCAGAAATAGGCCATGAATCATTTGCCTGTACCAAATTTGGCCTAACTCTCTGGCAGCTATCACAAGATTTGACAAACTTCTCCACCGAGTAAGCCAACACAGGCCATCAAACAGAGTCATGTCTTATTAATTGTTTGTTGAATGCCATGTGTGCGTTGTGTATTTTAGTTAATACTGCGACTCTATAAGGAGCTGGAATAAACGGATGATTCTTATGATATATTAAGCCATTTTTGCATGTTAGGAAATAATTCTCTTTAACAAATGCACATTCTAGATTCGAGACCGATCTCCAGTTTTGCTGTAGAATTCTTCCTTTATTTTGTCATATAATGCGTTTGCACTTGGCTGTTTTCAGATGCCTTCCGTCATTATGGGATTGATGTCCTGCCACACACTGTCATATTTGTCTAAATGCAAAGCAAAGAAAATTATATCATCTTTGCTAGTCTCATTATACATCAATCGAAAGAGGGCAATGATGTGCGGAATACTTTTACCCGGAACATGCTTAACAACAAAATTGTACTGTGATAGAATCAAATTCCACCTTGCTATTTTTTATGAAGCACATCAAGATACATCTAAATCCATTGCAGACAAGGTTTTTAAAGGCTGGTGATCTGTTTCCAAATAAAACTGCTTTCCCAGAAGGAAATGCTGCAGCCTACTTATGCATCATACCACTGCATAAGCATCTCTCTCTCTCTATGTTTGACCAATTTTGTTGTGCCTGGGTAAAGGTGTGACTTATGAATGCTACTGGGTATCCTTCCTGGAATAACAACCCAGCTACTGCAATCAAGGATGCATCTACAATGAGAGTGCTCAGCTTCTCCATTGAGTTCAGTTGCAAAACTGGAGCCTCTGAAAGATGAGCGATAACCATACAAAAGGCCTTATCTTGCTCTTTACTCCATTTAAATTCTTTAAATCTAGCTGATATATATCAGGGTACTAAAATCAGCTTCCCAATGCAACTATCACAGTAACTCTAATTACTTTATCTGATTAAATAATAGAAAAGACATTCTATAGTTCCATCAGCACAAAGTTTCAGAATCACAGAAACTTCTGGATTTTTATTCATTTTTTATAGATATTTTAGTGATACAAAATCCATTAATTCATGCTGTTAGTTCAGATGTAGCTATAAAAATGGTAAAACACTACCTGTTTTGGATATATTTCTAGGAAGGGTCAACCAGCTACATTTTGGCATAAAATTTTCAGATGATTCTGCATCTGTGATAATTTCAATTACCTTGCTATTATTTTTCTCATAATCATAGGTGTAAAGTGGAATAGCTGAAGATACCTTAGACTGTAAGGCAGAAGTGGTGTGGCCACTGGATTGGCTTACAATAGCCCAGTGTGTATCCTTTTACATTTTGGAAGTAGTTTTAGCAGGTTAAAAGGCACAAAGTTGCCACAGGAAGGCATGGTTTCTATGCTTAGGATTTATTGTGTCAGATCGTTCAAATTTAACACTTAAATTCTTGTTGGCATCAGAAACTTTCAGAACTAAAGAGGATTAGATTAAACTTGTTCCAAAGATCTAGCCTATCAGATGGGTTTATTCTATGTCTGGCCCCAATAATGATTTGAACTACTCCATGGGTAAAACAATCTCTTATAGTTCAAAGATAGTGTCTTGCAGATATTTCATTGATTGAAGCTGTTTTAAAGAATAATTAAAACTTGCATAACATTGTATGTTTATTACATTAAGCCCAATATGCAACAATAAAATCTCTAGTTTGTTAGGATTAAGGTTGGTACCAATAATTGTTAGTAAATACTTGAATCCATTGACTTACAACAAACTTCTTACCACAATAAAGAGAATTTCTTGGGAATGTTAAATTTGTTTAGTTGAGCTTTCTTGTCCATTTTGATTCTTCTGTTTACTTGGAGTTAAATCTAAAGATATTTCTAAACAACTGGCCTTAATTATACGGTCATTGTTCTTCAATTTTTAAAAATTCTATGGCTAGTAAATTCAATATTAATGATAGACTTTTAGTACAAAATGAATTTGTCTTTGTTAGTGTCATCAATAAGAGGTAAGATATAATTATCAACTTAATACTGTGTGTAATAGTTATTACATTGTTTTTTTTTTCGTCAGAGGATATTGGGGTAGAGTTTTCTATGGCTGGATACCCTTCCTGACATCAGCACTCATCTGTTTTCAAGCAAGGTAATAATCTAATAATCTCCCAGTTTATGGAACAGCAAGCTGGACATGGTTATGCAGAGAAAAAGAAACAAAAGATATCATCTGAATGTCTTTTGTTTACAAAGATTGCACAACATGTCAAGGAACCATGATGTACTTTTGTAGCAGACTGCAAGCAAACGATATCATCTGCATGAACAGCATTATGTTTACAATCAGTGAACACACATGAAGATGAGGGGGGAAATGCAAACTCACTCACAAACAACACACAATGATGTGCGTTCAAACAATCATGATGGGTTTCTTTTAGTTTTTATCCACTAAATCCACTCATAAAGCTTTGGTTGGTTCCTGGAGCTATAGTCGAAGACACTTGCCTAAGGAACTTGCAAACACATGATTGGGAAGCAAACTTCTTAATCACACAACCATGAATTATATTTTGTATAATTTAGAATTGCAGAAATAATCAACAGCGATAAATGTGGTAAAATTCCTTTAGATCTGTTAGCAGCTACTACTCTAGATGAACATATGGATATTACACAAAGAATACAGAAGCTTTACTTTGGCTATTCCTTCACCCAGATATGTTATCTTCAATATGGAGTTGTTCAGTTTCCATTTTACAAAGTATATGCAAACAATTACAGAATAAACAAACTTTTCCATGTTTAAAACTGGATCATTTAGCTTCTTCAGTATTTATTTAAGAAAGAGCAGTGAAAGAATAATAAAAATAATAATTATTATTATTATCATCATTATTATTATTTAGTTAGAATGGACCCTCTGAGGCCAATGAGACTAATATATAAATATTCCACTTAGACTGCTACAAAGCAACAACTATAGAAGGATATGTACAGGGAGGGAATTACAGGAGGTTGAATCTTTGGTAAGAATGGGCTTGATGTAGTAGTTAGTACAGGACCCTGAAGGGAATAGGACAACATAGTTGATAAAAGGAGGGGAGATGAGTGAAATGAGACTGCCTTAGTGAGAGTGGCAAAAGATCAGCAGGGGCTACTATAGTGGTAAAAAAGGCAAAGAAAACAGAGTATGCCTGTAATCCAGAGGCTAGAGGCATATTTGCTGAGTGGCTATTTCTCTGGATGTGGTCTAAGATAACTGCATAGCAGCAGCAGCATCCCAGATATAGGAGCACTACCTCATTGTGCATCTCACCTGTGTGTTCTAGTTCTGAAGAGAAAGGCTAATCTTCAAGATACTGGAGGGAGCTTCTAGGCTTATTGCATGGATACGCTCTCTAGCACTGGTGGCAAGCTAAGGAACAGATAGAACAGACTCTAAGGTATACAATACAAAACAACATTGTTGATTGATTTTCTCTGTTACTGTGTGCTGTAAATGACAGGGGTCTAAAACAAGTGACAAGACCCTGTGAAATGGCTCAAGCTATATCAGCAAGGAAAAATATGTATGATGATGAATTAAACTTTATTATTCAAGCCATTTCTATTTTCTGGAGAAATAAAATTAATTATTTTATTGAGTTATTTTACTGATGTGGTGACGTGAAAACAATTATGGAAGGTTATTATTTTGAAGCTCCAAGATTTCAATGATGGTATTGTTTATTTTTACAATGACAGCAGGGTAGGTGTGAGAGGCCAGATCTGGCCAGTTTGAACATAAAACAGGTAAAAGATTTTGTTTGGATGTAGTTGGTTTAAGTACTAAAGGGTTACAGAGACCGACTAAAAGTTGTTGTTTAGCCTGGGGGGATTTAGTCTGAGCGAAGGCAGCTATTGCTAGCTAATCAAGTAACTGACTAGAAATAGCATTAGCTTGACTTCTAAAAATCAATTGGTTACAATTTCTATCTCTGGTAAAGAGAAATTTTAGCATTGAAAATGAATGGATAGGTTATCTGTCAAAGCTGCATGGTAATAAAAGCTAACCTTTGCATCTCTTTTTTATACTTCATGATGATTATCACCATCATTGTATCAACATCCACTATTCCAAGATTACATTGAATAGAAAGTAGAAAGTAAGCTTATTTTTACAGAAAATGCTCTCAACACAAAATAAATAAATAAAAAACTTACCTAAATTAATGTAAATTTAAAACAAAAATATAGGATAGTAAAAAATAATCTCTTAGAACATAGGAACAGTACATCCCATTCAAATGTATCCCTACCCATTAAATTTTCAAATTATTACAATTTATCTATTACTATTTATTATTACTAAGCTATTTACTATGATACAATACTCTTTGTGTGTTTGTGTAAGTAATAACATCTAATCACGGGGGACTCTGAAAATATTAAGTACAACTGCTTCCTTATGATTATGCTGTGGCTAAATGGTAGTATTTAATATGTTGAAGAACTGTTGATATGATGCTAGTGGTGGTGGTTGTTTTGTAGATGAACTTTTGTCTGGTTCAAGGAGTTCCTTTTGGCGAATAATGTTATGCCAGAAGTTTCTTGGGAATTATATAAGAGTTTAGTCCTTAACTGCAGACTTGATTTTCACTGTGCCTCTAATGGAAGAGATTAAAAGTGTGCTGTTATCACCCTAAGTAAATACATAAATTATGTGTGGCACTGACACTTGACCAAATAGTGGAAGTGAAGAAGTGCCTTACTTCTCAGTTAAAATAAGCAATGGTTATATTAAAATATAACCATTGCTATTTCTAAGATGAGCCAGTGATTGATGGACAGTGAGTTGTGAATATAAAGTACTGTGTAACTGTTACCACCATTATTAGCATAGGTGAGAGGAACAGCCTTGGTAATAGGAAGTGCATCCAGTCATACAAATCAAGTCATAAAATTAAACTTATGAGTAAGATGTGGTCCTTTATCTAGGAAAGCAGTAATGACCTGCTCAACCTACTTTGGAACGGAAAATGGACATGAAATGATGAATATCCAGTTTTACTATATCGGCACCATATCATGACAAGGCGCCAATATCTTGATATTTTGTCAATACAGCCCAGCATTCTGGTATCTAATTCCACCCACTTCCTAGGTCTACTTTGGTTTCCCTTTGCCAAAGGAGCCTCTGTTTGGTTTTTTGACTTGCCAGAAATAACATCCAAATCTGTCAAATCACATCCTGCTGTCTTCAAAAGGAAAGGATGCATTACAAAATGTAGTCCTACAAACCCACCAAAATGATGGTGTCACCACAGCTTGAATTCCTTTCACAGACTGACCTGGGCTAAACAAGAACAGCCGTCATCATATAACACCTATTCATTTATCACTCATTGGGAAATTAAATCACATGTCTATAGCAGTGCATTTGTTTATACTACATATATAGGCATGGATATAGCAATGTGGTTGAAAAGTCTGCTTTATAACTATACTGTTTTAGGTTCAGCCCTATTGTGTGGCACCTTGGGCAAGTACCTTCTACTTTAGCCATAGCCAACCAAGGCTGTGTGAGCAGATTTGGCAGATGGAGACTGAAAGAAGTCTGTCATGTGCACATGCGTTTGTGTATATGTGTGATTGTGTCTCCTTGTCATGACATCACATGGTAGTTGTAAACAAGTGTCATTGTCATACAAGCAGTGTTATTCATTTCCAATATTCTGTTAAAACATCTCTGGCCATATAGAAATATCTTGCTTGGAAAAAGATTAGGGTTGGCAATGGAAAGGCATCTGGCTACAGAAAATCTACCTCAGTAAATTCTGACTCATGCAAGCATGGAAAAGTGGGCATTAGAATGATGATGGTGATGATGACTATGTTAGGATGCAGAAAAGTAGTTGAACCATTTAAAGATTATTGATGAGTCAAAAAATTAATTTTAAAGGGGTACTGTTCCAAGACATTTTTTAAGGATGTTCTTGGGAAAATTAAGCCAAGTAAAGTTATATATTTAAGTTAAAATAATTTATATAAGTTCTTCCTTTATTACACTAAAAGATAAGGAAAATTTTGATTTTGGTCTCAACCAATTATATGAGCTAGTTATGTACTGACCCTTCTTCCATTCAGTATATTTCTGCACTAGTCTAACTTGGCAGACTGGAGATTCTTAAAGCAGGTGTTCCTGTAGTGATGCTATTCCAAGCACATTTTAAAAATGAATTCATATCTGTTTACCAAAGAACCTTGCTGAATGGTAAACAAAAGAACATGATGATGTATTAATATAAATGTACATTACTGAAGGGTAAACCACTTAAAGAAGATGGTGATGTATAGGTCTACATCAGCACTGTTCTATTAAGCTGTCTCCACTGGGTAAAAAAGCCAACAAAAAGAAAAAAAAAAACTTTACACAGCTGGGTTGGCTTTGAAATAGTTAAGATACCTTGTTAATATCGATATTTTATGACTTTTATAACTTTTTAGATAAAGTATTTTTAGGACTGGTTCTTTTTTTTTTTTTTTTTTTAATAATGCTTTGCTCCTTACAACCATTTTCTGACAAGAATAATCTATAGCTGGCTTTGATAGAAACAGTTAAGATACCTAACTAACATCAATATTTTATTGCTTTTGTAACAAACATTTTAGGTATATATTTTTAGGACTAGCTATTTTTCTAACAACGTTTTGCATCTTGCTACTATTTCTAAAAGACTCATGAATAATAGAGCTTATTTTTTTAAATCTTGCTTTTTTTTTTTGTAATTTGATTTTACTTTTCATAGAAAACAATGAAAAGAAATGAAGAAGCCCATGTAGGATATATAGCAGTGTTTCTCAAAATGGAGGCACAGGCTCTACTTGTGATTCATAGCAATATTTCAGTGGAGCATGGGATCAAACAAATTAACCCCAGGACTTATTTTTTTAAGCCTAGTACTTGTTCTTTTCAGTCTCTTTTGTCAAACTGCTAAGTTACAGGGATGTAAACATGCCAATACTAATTGTCAAGTGATGGTGGGGACAAACATATACACAAAGTTACACATGCATAGATACATACACACAAACACACACATATATGTATACATATATGAGGGGCTTCTTTCAGTTTCTGTCTAGCAAATCCACTCACAAAGCTGTGGTCAGTCTGAGGCTATAGTAGAAGAGCTGTGCCCAAGGTGCCACACAGTAGGACTGAACTTGGGACCATGTGGTTTGGAAGAAATTTTCATTTCAACACACACACACACACACATCTTTTATATAGTTTCAGCTTAGAGCTGCGGCCATGCTGATGCACCGCCGTGTATATATATATATATATATATATAAAAGATAAAACACAAACCCCTTCAGGTAGATGGCCCTGCTCAGTATGTAGAAAAGGAGTAGGTAGTAACTCTATAAGATGTACTGGGTGCAAGCTATGGACACATAAGAGGTGCAGCAACATCAAAGGCAGGTTAACTAGCAAGTTAGTTTTTGTTTGTGGCAGATGTTCAGGTGCAATAAAGACTGTAAACAAACAGGAAACAAC
>NC_068991.1:40368995-40375328 GCF_001194135.2 Octopus bimaculoides | reverse complement strand
CTGTAGGATTTTTGAGTGAGATCGTTGCCAGTGCCCCTGGACTGGCTTGTGCAGGTGGCACATAAAAGACACCATTTCGAGCGTGGCCGTTTTCGTGCGGGTGACACGTAAAAGCACCCACTACACTCTCTGAGTGGTTGGCATTAGGAAGGGCATCCAGCTGTAGAAACTCTGCCAAATTAGATTGGAGCCTGGTGTTGCCATCCAGTTTCACCAGTCCTCAGTCAAATCGTCCAACCCATGCTAGCATGGAAAGCGGACGTTAAACGATGATGATGATGATGATGATGATGATATATATACTCTGTTTGCTTATGATGAGGTGCAGGTTTTTTTAAGGTAAATCAAAGGTAGTAATAAGACAACAAAAGTTGAGAAACATTGATGTAAAAAAAAAAGGATTTCAAATTTTGGGACAAGACCACCAATTTCGGTGGGGAGGGCTAAGTTGATTACATTAACCTCAGTACACAACTGGTACTTGTTTGCTAATGATTCTGCCATCTCGCCACCTTAACATTGATATAAAATGATAAAGACTGTTTATTCTTTCATTCCTTTACCGCTGAATTCTTCTTGTCTTTGCTTTTTCTAAGTACCCCAAGCACTTCTGTCAAAAACAATATCAGTGATACATCTAATAGTTTCAATAATTTACAACCACTAACAACCCTTGAAACGATATTATATAAAGAAACATTTTAGTATTAAACTATTGTCAATAAATTAATATTTCTAGTCTTAATGGTAAATCTTATAAAAGAGTTCACCAAATAAAGGTATGAAAGAAGAAAGGCATCAATTCAATTATTTTGCATGGATTCTGTTGCAGTTTAGAGAGAGTTGACCAAAGCATGAATCTTATATTGCTTCCTTGCACTGCTAAGGTATAAAGATAACTGACAAATGATTTTGAATTAGAAATTATAAAATAACCATAACTGAGTTTGTATGATCCAGTAAAGAAAAAAATGACAGTTCTGGTAAACTAGAACAATTTAATTTTCATTAATATGTGTGTATGTGTGTGTGTTGTTTGTATGCTCTACTCTTGCACAATACTTATTCATGGAATTAATAAAACTTAACAGTACATTAATAACTGACTCATTGTTTAGAATGCTTGCTTCAAAGACAACATCTATCATAAAATTTCTCAGCTACTACTTGGTAGAATATATGTCAAATGTATCAAAATTTATTTCATATAGTTAGATATTGCAAACAATTTAAAGCAAAAATAAATAATGTAAATATATTCACAAAATAATTTTAAAATGGGAGAAAATGCTTTAGTCTTCATTTTAACAACTTAAATTATAAAATTAGCCATCAAGAATATCACAGTTGCTGTTTGTGTACCTTAGTACTATAGATAAAATGTAACCAAATCCTGTAACAGTTGGAGGACAGCAACTAATAACATGCAACTTCACCTCTACACACACACATACTTAAAAGATTATCATCACCACATTTCTTTGTCATTTGTTTTATTTTAAGAATCATAGGCTTGTTATAACTGACAAAGAGAATATTGGGATTTGTATAAGAGCATGGATGTGTATGTGTGTGTGTGTGTGTGTGTGTATGCATACAAGTGCTTGCACAGGCACTCACACAGTTATACAAAAATATAATATGGAATAGCTGTTGTCAACTCTGTTTACAGTCATAGAAAGTAAGGAGCAACTGGATGCTGAATTCACAAAAAGAAATGAGCAAAAACGAATATTAGTGTTTAAAAGACTTACGAATTAATGGTTAGATAAGAGTCTGTGATTGTAGGAACAAATAAACAAGAAATGACACCCAATAGAATATCAGAATAGGTTTGAGATCAGGTAAAGAAATGAAGATAGAGGACAACAACAATAACAAAAACTGAACTAACAGCCGGACATTAGACAGACAAGGAAACTTATTCAGTATTAAGTCTTCTACTCACCCATTTCACCAACACAGAGAGAGAGAGAGAGAGAGAGAGAGAGAGAGAGAGAGAGAGAGAGAATACAAACATATTTAACTTCTGGTTTCCAATGCAGGTAAGGTGTAAACATATTTGTTAATTGGAATGGCTATATATCACAATCACACCTCTTTATTAATGCTGTGTGATATTCAAAATCCTTTCTTCATTCTGTATTTCAAATCTTGTATTACCTAATGTCTTTGCTAACCTAATTTACCACTCTGTTGTCATTCTGAGCAGCCTACTGCTACTACCTGGCCATCTAGATTAGAGATGAACCAGTCTCTACATGGTAGCTTAACCTGTGAGAAATAATAACTAAATCACTTTCAAATCACCACCCACTGTTTTAAAAATAAAAAGAAAAGGCAATGCATTAGACAATGTATTCCTAGATACCCAACCACCAAAAAATGAGATGGTTACAACAGAAATACCTTTGTTCATAGATGCTACCCTATCAAAGTATCTCTCTCTGAAGAGAGAGGGAGGGGACAGGCTCATAATGAAATATGGACATCTTGAGATGCCATTATGAAACAGGTCGTAAATAGTCCGATATATATTCTCTTATTCTTTTACTTGTTTCAGTCATTTGACTGTGGCCATGCTGGAGGGTTTTACTTGAGCAGTTGCCCCCAGGACTTATTTCTTAAGCCTAGTACTTATTCTATTGGTCTTTTGCTAAACTGCTAAGTTACAGGGATGTAAACATACCAACACTGGTGATGGGTGGGTGGGTATAGGCAAACACAGACATAAAGATATAGACACATAGACAGTTTCTGCTTACCAAATCCACTCACAAGGCTTTGGTCAGCCTGAGGCTATAGTAGAGGACACTTGCTCTAGGTGCTATGCAATGGGATTGAACCTGGAAAAATGTGGTTGGGAAGCAAGCTTCTTACCACACAGCCATGCCTGTGACTATATATTTTGGGCCTCATAGAGGCAAAGTGGCTGAGTTCCTTTTGAGCGTTGGGCCTCATGGAGGTAATGACTGAGACCTTTGGCATTATATCATACTTGAAAAGACCCATCAAGCTGAGCAAAATTGTAATCATGGAAGATACTAGTGTCATGGAAAAGGAACCCGTGCCGGTGGCATGTAGAAGCACCCATTACACTCTCAGAGTGGTTGGCGTTAGGAAGGACATCCAGCCGAAGAAAACCATGCCAAATCAGACTGAAGTCTGATGCAGTCTTCCAGCTTACCAGCCCTTGTCAAACCGGCCAACCCATGACAGCATGGACAATGGACGTTAAATGATGATGGTGATATGTATGTGTGTATTTGAATGCAGTGTATAACTTAGCAAAAGAGTAAAGGAAGCTCATCTAAGTTTATGTCTTGCTTTATGCACTTTTAATTAGCACAGTATCAATATAAGAACTGATTTGAAAATAAAAACAAAACAAAAAACCCCAAAATATTTTTAAGGTGTCAACAGAAATAGGAATTACAATAGTTATAGACAATACATATGAGACAAATATTATTCATATAAAAATCTCACTGGGTTGAATATTCCATATTTCTGATATTAATATAATAGCATAAATACATAACCATACAAAAAAATGAAAAAGGCTGTGATGATATTTCTTACAATTAGGTGAAAGACAAATTTCATGTGGATGAATGCGGAGTAAAATCTGAGAAAGTATTACAAGAATCTGAGTGAATCAGACCTAAAGCTGCCTGGTAAGAGCTCTATCACTTTCAACAAGATAGTGAAGATAGTCAATAAAAATGGTAACCAAAAAGATCGATAACAGTGAGAAGTCCTAGCCTTGATTACACAAAAAAAAAAGGAAAGAAAGGAAGAAAAAGAACATGCAGATCATATTTAAAAGGTATTGTAACATGAGTAATGAAGGCAAAAGATTTGAGAAACGTATGAAGACCAACTGAATATGAAAAATGTAATTATGGAAAAAGAATTCAGTTCAGACACCAAACAAGATGGTTTAGCTTGAAGAGAAAATCTAGCTTCCATGAATATTGTGAAGGGAAAAAAAAATATTTGAAAACTAGCTTATGTTTGTAGATGACACCTAAAGTAAAAAGTAAATGAAAACAAATTTAGAACTGAATTAAGATATACAAGAATGTCTGTCTGTGTGTCTGTCTATCAATCTATACACACACAAATGCAAAGGAAAAAGGGGATTGAAAATCCAGGTGAATACTTTAAAAGCACTCTCTAGTGATAAAACTTGGCTAACTAAATTGTCCAGTGAGAACCATTGCAATCTGTACAGGCTGTAGATTTACTTTTTGCTATCTGTCTAATTTGTAAATTCAAAGTCCAAATGCTCAATAGGTTCAGTTTACAGAGTATAATAGAAAAACACAAAAGAATGGCGACTTATACATTTTTAATCAGCTTTAAATTGTTTCAGATAGAAGGGTAAATTACATAATTCTGCAGGACAGTAATCATGCATATTAACCCATCCCGTATTTGACCAACTTAGATTCTACAAAGAGAGAGAGAGAGAGAGAGAGAGAGAGAGAGAGAGAGAGAGAGAGAGAGAGAAAGAGAAATTTTAACACCATCCTGTCCTTTTCAAAGCTATACCATTTGGTAAGGATAGGATTGTGTTAAATTTCTCAATCCTTGTAGAATCATAGTCAATCAAATATGGGATTTATTAATATACATGGCTATTGCATTTCAGAATGATGTAATTTACCCATCTATGCAAAACATGTGCCAGCAGATTGAAAATGTATAATTCTCCATTCTTCTGCCTTTTTCAACGTAAGTTGTAATAATGAACCAAATAGTGATATTTTTAAATAATTTAATATGTATATTTCAAGTAATATATAAATAGGAAACACATCCATTATGTAAACTTTCCTCAGTCAAAGCATTTCAAAATGGTTTAACTGAGGAAAATTTACATAATGGATGCATTTCCGATTATATATTATGCAAATTAGAAATATATGTATTAAATGATTGCAAAATATCAGAGTTTGATTTGACTTCATCATTACAACTTACATAACTCAATGCCAGTCTAGACTCTACTTGTTTGGATAATCTAACAAAGATTTGGAGTAGTTTGCTATTTTTGACTAAAACTTCTGGTACTGTGCACCACATCTTAGTTGAACATGAGATATATATATATATATATATATGTATATATATATATATATATATATATATATATACAGGGGTTGGACAAAATGATGGAAACACCTAGTATCATAGCATCATAATTTTGAAATATCTATAAAACCATCAAAAGCTAGTTTATTTATTTATCTTTTTTATTATTATTAATGTTGTTTAATATGTTTTGCTAAAATTACTGTTTCTTTTCAGATATCATCAGAAAAAGCTAATTAAAATTCATTAAAATGACAGATCTATCAGACTTTCAAAGAGGTCAAATTCTTGGTGCTCGTATGACAGGCACTAGTGTAACAAAAACAGCTGAAATGTTTGGTGTATCAAGAAGTATTGTCTCGATAGTAATGACAGCTTTTGAGAAAGAGGAAAAAAAACCTTGTCATCGAACCAAAACTCTGGAAGAAAAACCAGAACTTTCAGATAGGGACTGTCAGACTCTTATGCAAATTGTTAGAAAGAATCACAAAAGTACAGTTCCCAAAATTACTGCAGAGCTTAATGACCACCTTGAGAACCCAGTTTCCACAAAATTTGTTTGCTGGGAGCTGCACAAAACCAGATTTCACGGGAGGGCTGCAATAAGAAAACCACTTCTTTCAAAAACAAATGTTGCAAAGCGTTTAGAGCGGAGTAAAGACGTACAGAATTGTTCCCTAGAGCAGTGGAAGAATGTTATTTTCTTGGATGAGCCATCCTTTACCTTATTTCTGACCACCAGCTGAGTATATGTGTGGAGACATCCAAAAGAAGTATTTGACCCAGATTGCCTTCTTCCAACTATTAAACATGGAAGAGAATCTGTGATGATCTGGGGGTGGGGTATATCTTGGAAATCCGCTGGCCCAATAGTTTCCCTTCATGGCAGAATTAATAGTCAAGACTATTGAAGCATTTTATCTGATCAAATTCATCCTATGGTTGCAGAACTGTTTTCCCCAGATCTCAATATTATTGAACATTTACGGTGCATTTTAGAAAAACAAGTAAGGAGTTGATATCCTCCTCCATCATCACTACAAGAACTGGAGACTATTTTAGCTGAAGAATGATCAAAAATTCCTGTGGAAACAAATCAAACTTTGTACGAGTCCATACCTCATAGAATTCAAGCTGTAATGGGGTAGGACCAAGGGCAGTCCTACCCCATATTAAAATTAATTTGTTTGAAATTTTAAGGTGTTTCCATTATTTTGTTCAACCCCTGTATAT
>NC_068991.1:40367206-40368985 GCF_001194135.2 Octopus bimaculoides | reverse complement strand
TATATATATATATATATATATATATATATAAAGAAAATTCTCAGGAGGATGTATGGTCAACTGAAAAGATAAAAGCAAAATGACTTTGTAGGACTCATCTGGCATCTTACTCTGACCAGAAAAAAAAAATATTTAGGGTTCTGATATTCTCCCTTTTATATTTTTTTTTCTATCATAACCTCTGTCTGGCTCTTTTGGTATTCTCCATTTTCGTAACAGTGTTATATTGGGATTTTCTAAAAACATCCTAATAGCATAATTTTATTTATTTGAGTTTCAATAGAATTGTTGGTTAGTCATTTTTAATTCATTTCCTCTACTTTTTGCATTCTAAAGTAATTTTATGATCCATAGAACTTATATATAGGCAACTGTTTTGACTATATTATCAAGAAAAGCTTTAGTTTGTGAGATACAATATAACTTCTATGTTGTGGCTCGGAATGCAAGAAAGAGCAACCAAATTCCCCTCAAATTACAACTGTCTTAAAAAAAAAAAGGGTATAATAGATAATGTAGTTCTAGTCAGGAAGGTTAAGAGAATAGAATGTCATTGATCATAGAAAGGAAGACAACAAAGATGTAACAAAATGGTAAGTTGTGTGAAATTTATAAAGTAAAATGTAAACAATTGTTTCACAATCATCTTTAGGACTGTGAAACTCCCTTTCAGACCTACTGAAAATATGAGTGATATCATTTCCTATTGAATTTGTAGCTAAAATTTAGAGGAGACCCATCTGAAGTTTATAAACATCAAATACAGCAACTGAGGTGTTGCCAACTTCCTCAGTGACACTATTGTTATGTGACAATCACTGTTATTCAGGATATAATTTTAGCAATGGGTGGAGACAAATTGCATAAATAAGACTTGCCTCAGAGATGCAGGACAAGAAAAGCAAAACCACCAATTGAAGTTCAATGTGTGCTTTGCCACAAAGCTAATTCTAGAGTTCAATTTGTGGTTAGAAAATATCCTAAGCAACTTGATGATCAACAAGGGTATTAGACACAATCATTAATTGTATTCAAAACAAAAAAGGCAAAATATTTGTTCACATGTTTCCGACAGAACTGCAAGGAAGTTTCACAGTCTTGAAAGCGATTGTGAAACAATTGCTTACATTTTACTTCATAAATTCAACAAGACTCTTACAAATCAATACCAATTTGTTCCTGTTTTATTGATCTTTATTTGTGTAATATAAGCCATACCAGTCACAAACATCCCAACTAGATTTACATTATCTGATATTCTTGATTATCCTGGAGGAACAACCTTTCTATAGTTTTGGGAAAATTAAGAAAAGGAGCGACTATGTGGTAAGAAGCTTGTTTCCCAACGACATGGTTCTGGGTTCAGTCCCACTGCTTGGTACCAAGGGCAAGGGTCTTCTACTGTAGCCTCAGGCTGACAAAAGCCTTGTGAGTGGATTTGGTAGATGGAAGCTGGAAGAAGCCTGTCATATATATATATATATATATGTGTGTGTGTGTGTGTGTGTGTGTGTGTGTGTGTGTGTGTGTGTGTGTTTGTTCCCCCAACATTGCTTGACAACCGATGTTGGTGTGTTTACATCCCTGTCACTTAGCGGTTTGGCAAAAGAAATCAACAGAATAAGTACTAGGCTTACAAAGAATAAGTCCTGGGGTTGAATTGTTTGACTAAAGGCGGTGCTCCAGCATGGCCACAGTCAAATGATTGAAACAAGCAAAATAAAAGAAAAAAATATTGTGCATATCCAAGAATTGCAAAAGACTGGAAAAACTGATTAG
>NC_068991.1:40347576-40366914 GCF_001194135.2 Octopus bimaculoides | reverse complement strand
TTTATGCATGAAACTCAACTTGGACTATCTTCTGAATTGTTAAGATGCAACCATTTCTGGTGAATCAATATTCTTCAACAAGCTGTAGATTGTCAATATCTTTTTGAAAAATTTATCAAAAATATAGTGAATTTATCTATGCTCAAAAAAGTCTCTCTGCAGTAAATTGTTTTCATCCTGTGCATGCACAACTTGGCTATTACTGTGTGGGTGGCTGGGTGTCAGCCACCGTCCCTCAGTCATTGTGTACCCTTCAGCATGTCGGCATGCTAACCATTGAAGAATGTATGTTTTTAGTTGAATGGGTGTTTCAAGCTGGAACCAAATACACAGACACTGTGAAACAGAAGTTCAGTGAAACTTTTCCAAATACTGTTGTTCCACATCATGGCACATAAATTTGCAAAACACAAGCTTATGGAGCACTGAGAATCCACACGCGACGCATGAGCAACCTCTGCATCTCGAAAAAGTTGGAATATGGATTGCAATTTCAAGAAAGCGTATTGTGGGCTCCATATTTTTTGAAAATACCATCAACACCGAGAGATATTGCTCAAATATTGTCTATCCATTTTGAGGACCAACTCACTGAAAGTGAAATTAATAATGCATATTTTCAGCAAGATGGAGCTACAGCACATAGTTTGTGCATCACCGTGGTTCTACTTCAAGAGTTTTTCGGTGAACGGATTATTTCAAAGGGACTTGGCCACCAAAATCACCTGATTTAACACTGCCAGACATTTTTTTCTGGGGAGCAAGCAAAGGATCAGTGTACAAGAATCACCTGGAAACCATTAATAAGCTAAAAGACGCAAACATACCATCACATGGTCCATACTGTGTCAGACTCTCCCAGATGTATTTCAAAACGTGTAGAAGAGTCAACTTATATATTGAAAATGAAGGATGACACTTTCAACACTTCTTATAAAGTTTTTTAAAGTCTTCTAAAGTCTAATATATTCTTTTGTAGTGTTGTACCATCTTATAAATATTTATTTTGCAATAAAATACTTACTGTGGAGAGACTTTTTGAGCACCCTGTATGTACATATATACCTAAGCTTTAAGTTGTAGGTAATTTTTTTGTATTTTAGTATTTGAAGTCTTGTGTATCTTATGTCTTTTTCTGTTACTTTCTTCAATGCTGCGAACTGATGGTAGTGTACACTCTGAGTTTATAGAAGCAACAAATATCTACTTATTGATCTGAAATATGAATTTTATTGCTACTGCTGAGCAAACCTGGTCAGATCTGCTGAGTAGACCAGGAGCTAATTTAAAATGTTAAGAGAAATCCAGTAAATTTAGTTATTGTGTTAGAATATCTCATTGTATAATCAGTATTTTAACCCTTTAGCATTCAGATTATTCTGCAAAATGTAATGTTTGTTTATTCGCATTTTAAAAAATTAATCAAGTATCATCTTGTAAATTTGGGATTTCAAAGATGATTGTCTATTTTTAGAATGACATTGCAGAGTAGGTTTGAGAGGCCAGGACTGGCTAGTTTAAATGCTAAAGGTCTAAGCATATCTATGCTGTCCTATTAGTTAAGTCAAAAGTTCCCTGCTCAGAACAATAGAGTTTCTTTGAAGAAATTCAAATAAATTGGTTGGCATTAGAAAGGACATCTATCTTTAAAAATAGAGTCCCACATTGCATTGTAAAACTGCATTTTACATGTTAAAGGTTGTTTTGCACAGGTATATGAAGCCAATGTGAAAGTTGGCTTCATATATCACTTTTTACTTCAATACATACATACATACATACATACATACACACACACACACACATATATATATGTATATATATATATATATATATATATATATATATATATATATATATATATATATATATATATATATATATATATATATATATATACCACAAACTGACAATTAAAAACTGTAAACATATTTGCTATTCAATTTTAATTTACCCATCACACACCACTAGGGTTAAATGTTGAACTCTATTCCATGAAATTATGTAGATATTTTACATTGGATAAATACTGTAATGAACAATAATATTAACAACTGACTGGTATGTTTGAAATCCAAGTAAGTATTTATCATCGATTTGTTCTCAGCTCTTAGTCTCTACTACAGCAGAGTTGGTGTATCTTCATAAAACAGCTGCTACTACTGGTGTTAATAGTGTTGCTGTAGCTTGAAATTAATGCAGACTGCAGCTTTTGTGACTACCAACATTAGTATTGCATATTGAAGGGATAAAATCTCACATCAGTTATTTTTTGGCTACTAGTATACAGGTATATATCCATGATGAAGAATAATTTATGGAGAAAAAAAAAAAAAAAACTGCCACTCATTCTGTCCTTAAAAAAATATCTTTGCTGGTGGCTTCTTAACTACTAAACTTTTATATCTGTTGCTTGTAAGTGATAAATACTTGGGATTATTGTCTCTCTCATAAACATAGATTGTTAGAACAGAGTTATAAGGTTATGGAATAAAATAATTTAGTTCCTGTAACAAAGTAATAAAACTCAAGTTTGAAAGTAAAATATGTGTGAATCATGATCCATAAGTGCTATCCAAAAACTGAACTTCACTAGGTGCAACATCAATGACAAAGTCATAAGTGTATTCAATTGTAAAATAATAGTATGAAGTTGAGTAGCACAGCAAAGGGCGAATAAGATTATTATGAAGCAAAAGTCTCAATACAATTTGAAACCGGATCTATTATCAAATATATATAACAAAGAATGAAGAACAAGGAAAAGTTAAGTGATGGAAAGTGACTGTAGAAATGAAATGTTTAAACAGCAGCATAGCATGGCTCAATGAGAGGGTGGTGTGTAATAACTTGATAACTGATTATGCAATGAGATGTCTTGTCCTTAAAGATTGTTTTATTATCTTGGGCTGTAAATCAGCTACTGTTGTAGACATTGTTTCCAATTTCTAAGTACAATCAACATCAACAATAGATCCTAAGAAATAATAGTTCTGGTAGTTATGAAGCATAATCAGGATGTTCTTTTGAATTAAAATAACTAAGCTAAGAACACAACACCATGAATCAGGCTGATGAAGACAAGCATGAATAAATGAAAGAGCCAATCAGTCAGTATAAATATTGATATTAATGTAGGAATTATTGCCATTTAATAGGAGGATATCTAATCTACATTTGAAATTTAGGTTTAGATTTGCTTCCTGAGTTGCAAATACACAGGATGGACATAGATTACATTAAACACAAGCTATTGTGGCAGAATAGACCACTAATGACATCTTCAAATACATTGGTATTGTTTAATTCAACTGGTGGAATCCAGTGAAGGTCCTCAACTGAATTTGTGATATAACAAATCTAAAGGTTTGCCTGTGATGTCGTCCAGTTGGTAGATTGTCTCAATAGAAAGTATTTGTTTTTGTTTTTCATTGAAAAACAGAAATAGTAAATAATTTAATCCCTCATCCACCAACCCCCTAGGCATCCAACAACCCAGAATAAAGTGGTGAGTTTGGCATTCCACACTGATTTATGAATAAAATATAGATGTAGTTTTTGTTCTTTGTAATAGAAAAGTAAAAAATATTCTTCATAACCAAAAGTAGTCCATCAGTTTGTAGTTGATTGCAGGAATATGTGCTGGCTTCCCTTCTGGTTTTCAGCAAGTTGCTTACATTGATTAAAACTTAAGATAAGGACAAGGAGAGAGAAAGAAGGTAAGTAGGTAGCAAGATTAAACTTACATGTTTTAGTTTCTAGCTCTTTTGATAAAATGAAGCTTAGGGCTAGTAATTTGACGCTAAAATAATTATGATTACAAGACTCCACTTTCGTTTTACTATTTAGCAGCAGTGGAGCAACAAAAATCTATATAACTGATTGAAATATTAAACCAATTTTATTTTCAAATGGATACAAATAATATAAGAACAGTTTTATGTTAATAGTTCACTGAAAAGCTATGTAAAATAATGAGATGATTCATAAATGACATAAGTGATGAACTGTATTTCAAATAATGATGCACATAATAATTATGGTCTGGAACATCAACATTAAAAAAAAAAATACAGAAAGAAAGAAAAAGCAGTCAAATATTTGCTTTGATTTCATGATTGTAATTAGATAAAAGTGATTTGTAATATTAAATAAAAGAGGAATAATAAAGCAAGAACTATCAGCTTTACATTAAATCATTGAATGATTTCATATGTGCCAAGTCATATGACTTGATACAGTATATTACTGGGACTTATTTTATTGATCTTGAAGAGATGATTGATGTAATTGACTCAAATATTTGAAGTACAATATATAATATACTGCACTAGTCAACATTATAATGTATTATTTGTAACAATTCAATTTACTGATATCATATACCGTTATCTTTTACTATGTTTAAAGGCCATTCAATACAGGTGGAAAATGATATAGCTAATGATTAAATATTACTGCATTATTAGCTAATGTAGTTTATTGAAGTTGGATGGAAAGTGTTGAAATTGTGATGATATTTGGTCAACATCTGATGAGGGATAGAACTTAACCATATTCACTAATATTTTATTATATATATAATAAAATGGAAAATATAACTGTATTTCAAATGGCTAGTATGACTCTACTATGATGCAGTTGTTAACCAATACCAACCATTTAAAAGAGAACACATCTTGAAAATTACAGATATTGCAGCTAAAATCAAACTATTAACTATATATCAATTATATTTCTCACATTGGTAGAAGAGTCCATAGCTGAAGGAATGAATATTCAGTATATCACCAGTACTTATAATATTGAACTTGAAGTGTACAAAAGATAAAGTTGATTATAATAGGGTTAACATCACATAAAAGGGTATAACTAGATAACAGTTTAGCAGTTAGCATGGATTTACCATTTCTGCCACTGATTTTCTATATTGGAGCAAGGTCATAAACATGGAGGAGACCGTAGAGTGAATTAAATTGGTTACAGTTAAACCCTGCTTACTATTTTATCCCTAGAAAGATGAAAATCAAAGTTGACTGAATAATAACCCTACAGCTGATAGTTTGATTTCTGCTACAATATATACTCCTTTCAAGTGTATTTCTATGGTTAATATTTGTTAATGGCAGCATTTGTTGACATGCATATTGTTAAAAGCAAGAGGCCATCAAAGATAATTGTGTGAACTGATGATATCAAAGAATGGACTGAAAACAAAAGCCTGTCTGATTTCTATACATGCAGCACAACACAGAGTAAACTGGAGAGCCTTGGCAAGCTGACTCCTAGACACAGTAAGAACTGGCTGATGATATCGTTAATATTTAGATTAATATGAGTTAATAAGTGCATCATCACAGAGATGATACACACATCATAGATCTTACAGAATGACAGAGTGACCAACGTACAATACAGATTGACAAGACATTAACTAAAAAGTAACTATATTTCTGTTGAAATACAGCCTTTGTATTTTGATTAATTTAAAAAATAATGAAGATACTAATATCAAAGATTTAATTGCTTTATCAATTTCAACTGGAAACTAACTAAATACAAAGAATGGGGAAATAAAAATATGTAGAATATAGGGACTAAACACAGAAACAATCCCCACTATAACAGATGCCTTAAGAATAAGAGACGCAGTGAAATATATCTCAGACCCCAGGACTTACATAAACACAGGAAAATAGTAAAGTTATGCACTTATATTACACAGAGTATCCGCAATACAATAAAAATAGAAAATGAAACACTCCATGTAGACAAGGCACATAGAGCCATGTAGTTATGTAGTAAAAGCTTTCAACGATAAGATTACTGGAATAATAATAATAATAATAACAACAACAATAATAATAAAGACGATAAATTCTGGCTTTAGTACTTGAACTATAATACATAATGTACAGTACTAGTCACCATAAAAACCTATTCTCTGTGCCAATTCAGTTCATTGGTATTATTTTTTACTATGCTCAAAGACCATTCAATAGAGGTGGAAAATGATATAGTTAATTATTTACTTGTATTATTTATTTTATGTATTTTATCAAATGCAGAAAGATTATTGGATTAGTTGGTTGGAAGACCACACACTTTGCAAAGAAGTGTAGTTGACTTTATCAAGTCCAGTATGTGATTGGTAATTATTTTACTGACTATAACTCTTTAGCATTCAGACTACCCTGTCAAATGTAATGCTTATTTATTCTCAGAGTTTTGAATTAATCATTTTGTAGCTTCAAGATTTCAACTGTGATTGTTTATTTTTTTTAAATGACTTTGTAGGAGAAGTGTGAGAGGCTGAGTCTGACCAGTTTGAAAATAAAACAGGTAGAATATTTAGGCTGGATACGGCCAGTTTAAATACTAAAGGGTTAAAGTTATTTGAACTTGTAATGCAAAAAGATGTAAATAAATACAACAGTGCTTGTGCCACTACAGTGCCTAAAGACTAGATTTCTAACACAGGCACAGGGTCACATATCTTGTTGAAAATGGTGTTGCTTATTGAAATGACCCTAGTATTTAACTAATATTGATTTTGACTCCAAAAGGGTGAAATGTAAAGTTAACACCAAAAGGATCTAAATTTAGGACATAAGGGAAATCAACCAAATCTGGAATGACATTTAGTATGGGCCATTGTCATTACACATCCTTACTACAAATATTTACTATGTTTGGTAAGGTCTATTTTTTCTAAGACATTGTGGTTCCATTAGAGAATGGAATTACCCATTCATTTGTTTTTTATACTTCTGTTTTTCCATGCTAGCATGGGTTAGGCAAATACATATTCACTTCAGATAATGTCGATTGAAAATTCCTAAACAGGGACGTGTGATTGTAAAAATATAAAATTTATGTGCAAATATAGTAGAATGGTAACTGAGTACAACAAAATGCAGTAAGTCAGGCAAAAGACATGTTCTTCAATTCAAATATTTACATTTATCTATTTATAAAAAAAAATATGGAGGAAAAAATCACAATGTTACAATTAACTTCACACAATACCAATGATAAAAGTAAATAAATGATTAAATAGTAATATATGTATAACTTTTCATCAGAGACTGATGAACATTTTTTGAGATTGAAGTGGTTAGACATGATGTACCAAGAACAAAATTCACAAAATTGGGCAATCAAATACAAAACTATTTAAAAAAGAAAAAGAAATAAAAACCTGCTATAAAATGATTAATGGCAGTTTCTGGTAAAGCATTAAGTTTTGCATGAATGTCTAAATGTTTTATAGAAAAAATTGGCAGAGTATATCTATAAGTGATTTTGAGAAGAGTTGTTTAACTTGTGTAATTTTAATTTATGTAGAAGCAATGCAATGACATTTAGAAAGCAGTTACTAGCGCTGCAATGACATCAGCTCAGAAATCAAATTATAGAAGATGAAATTCCATGATTGAATACAGAAAATATTATTGTGAAGCTAAAATTTATTTTATGGTTGAGTGAATAACTAGCATTAGGACAATAATTATCTTAATGCCAACAAATAAACTTAAAATTACAATATTTGAAAATATAATAATAGTTCATGAAGTTCTGATAATTTACTATTGATTTCAAACTTTGGCACAAGGCCAGCAATTTTGGGGCAGAGGGATAATCAATTAGATTGATTCTAGTGCACAACTGGTACTTATTTTATTGATCTCAAAAAGATGAAAGTCAAAGTCGAATACAGCAGAAATTGAAATCAGAATGTAAGGACAGTTGAACTGCCCAGCACACTAGCGATTCTGCCAGCTTACCGCCTCCTGATAATTTATTATTACCATTTCATATAACATTTGTTTACATTATCCTACCTAAAGAAACATTTTACTTGATAACTATATGAAAATGAAATTAGTTATAAATTATAATTTAAGTGAAAATTTTATAGAATTCTGTTATATGAGTAAATTATATTTCTCCATTTAAGTGGTATATAAGTGTCAAAAGGAATGCAATCTTTTTTTTTTTTTTGCAGGTAATTTGAAAGATATTCAGCTATGAAAGCATCTCAATTTAAAAAAAAAAGGTCTATGTCCCATAGATAATATCATAATGGTGTGGCTATATAAACAACAACTAGTGATATCTATGGCATTAGCTATTCTGCTTCAAAGGGTTCTTTCTTATTTCAAGTGCATTGCCTTTGTTCCAATTTGACAGAAGAGAGCAGCAACCTGATGCCAGAGGTCTTCCACTCTTCTGCTTTGCAGGCAGCAGAAGTGGCAAGGTTGACACTAGAGAATGTGACATGTACCATCCTAGTTGAGCAACTTGTCCCCCTTGCCCATGCTGACTAGGAAAAAGGTTATCTCATCAGAATAACTGTAGTCAATAACACACTTTAGTTATAACAGAGAAACCAACAACACCAAAGCTACCTTTAATAACATTATTCAGTTTGGTGAACAGTAGGGAAATAATCCACACTGTGATGAAAAGAAAGTAGGTGCACTCCAGACTTATTGACAGCAGCTTCACAACATTTATGTAACTCAAATACATGGGAGCTGATGAGCAGAGTAACTCTAATAAGTATTAATTCATCTTTGGGAAGGGTACCAGTTGATAAAAGGGTACTATATGAAGCCAGGTATTGTTGCTTGGCTTTTGGAGGCAAGTGAGATGGTGTTGGTTGAAGGAAGACTGGATCCTTGTGCAGGTGGAATATTTGATACTGTCCCAGTTATGTTAATTAACTACTGCCTTCTTTCTGGGAGACAGTGAGGCCACTGTGAATCTAAACAGCTTCTGATGTCCTGAACTTGTGGCCTACATTAGGCATGGCTTTATTAGAGAGAGTTTTGTAGATGAGTGTATGACTGGAAGCAATATTGCGAACACAGGCTGGCAATGTCAGGATGTTGGATGGAAACCGAGGCTGCTGAACTTCATGGGAAATTTTGATTGCTGCCAGCCAATATTGTCAAATAATGACGTTGCACATGAACTCCACATCGATAAAATAACAGTATTCAATATCCATAACAACTTTTTAAGAACACTGTAACATAGACTTACTAATAAAATCCATATTAAATTTAGATTTAATAAACTGTTATAATTGATGAAGTCATTTAAATGTGTTAACCAATCAAAAGCAGACTAGTTGTATATATATGAAATTGACAAAGTATTAAAGTAGTCTTTAAATATGAAACCTACTTAGTAACCACACTCTAACAGATGTCAAAAACATAGCAATCTCATCTAAGTTTAACTACTTAATATCTACCATTAGATTCTGAAGACTGACCTAGAAATGAAAATAGTAGACAATTGAAGGCTGGTGTTTTCCCGCACCAATTGCCATCGTCTTAAAATTAAACATGAAAGAAAAAAAAAAGGCCAAAGTAAATAGGCCTGTGTAATTTTGTGAGAATATGTAGAAATTCCTCCTACACTGTTTCAATTAGAAATGGCTGCAGAAGATGGGGTTTCAAAATATGAGCCAAGTAGTTTTGCTTTAAATTCTCTTCAGTATTCTCATGGTTAGATTTGCTTTGCATATTTAATGAGCATTGCATTATTGTTCAAATGTGCAAATACAAATATTGTGAGACATTGGTAGTTTAATATAATTACAACTATTCAGGTACTTGTTGATAGGACAAAAAAAAAAAAAAAATCGATGACATGACATTTTGTTGTAAGGAGGATGTGTCAAATCTAAGAAATTTAGAAGATTTGCTAATGGAAATGAATAGGCACTAGGGTAAAGGGCTGCTTTATTACTAATTAGTAATTCTCAAGCTACTGTGAGAATAGGACTGCAATTTGATGCTGCATTACTTAAATCTATAAAATATTTATTAACAAAATATTAATTATAACAGACAATTGCTAATTCTTTTCAAACTAGATTATAAAACTTGACTATTCAGGACAGAGACAGTGGAGACAGATTAGCTAGTTCTAAGAATATAATTTATTACTTTACAATAGTGTTTAAACATGGTTAGAGGACAACTTTATCTTATGTTTTAAGATTAAAGTTAAATGGTAGCAGCTTATAATTAAGGATTTTATTCCTTTAATCTGCTCACCCAGAAGTTAAGCATCAGTTTTGTTTTCTTGAGTATTTACTCTAAAAAATTCAAGCTTGTTATTGAAATATTATGAACCAAACTAAAACATTCTTTTTTATCAAATTGCTCTTTAGAAAGCAATATAGTTATATATATATAAAAATCCAGCCTAGCTCTATCCAACAGAAATATGGTTGGTGAGCTGTAGATTATATTAAAAACAAAATGAAATAGTAATGCATTAACACATAGTTACTTAGCAATACAATTTGTGTTAGATATTGCTGGCTATAAATAGGCAGTAGTGCAAATTACATTCTCTACACATTTAGTAAGCATTTGAAAAATTTCCTTTTGTTTTCATATTGGGTCAAATATTTCTTCTGATTGTGGTGATGGAGCCCTGCTAGTTAACTCATTGTATACGAAAGCATGTACCTTGACTACAGTTCAATACATTTCTTAGTAACCAGTCCATTTTTGCAATAGCAGGCTTTGTTACATGTGCAGACATAATTTTAGATGTGAATTAATTAGCAGATATCACTATTTCAATATAGTTTCAATCCAAAGAAAGAACTATATTTAGTAGTCAATAAGAGAACAAGTAAGGACACAAAATTGGATAATTAATAAATGATTAAGTGCACAATAGGTGCAACAGAGTCTCTAACAGATCTACAGAGACTCATAATTTCAGTTGTCATGTAACTTTGAGTTGGTCTAATAAGACAGTTGATACTTATTTTCAGCACTATATTATAGTATTAAAAAAACCTCCAATAACAGACTATAGTTAAAAGAAAGCATGTAGAAGACATACCAGATATCACTGCTAGGAATGTAGCAAAAATGCATTGAAAAACCGAGCTTCAGTGATATGCTAATTATAATAATGTTAGATTGAGTGAAGTAACTAAAAGCATGAACAGCCACAGACTGAATAGTATTGATTGAAGAGATGGCTAGCTGAAAGTTGTAGATAGACTGTATTTACTTAGTGCTTAAAAGCAATGGTGGTTGTAGTGGTCAGGATTTGAACGAAGTAGGTCAAATATTTTATGAACCTTTCCCCCCCACCAATTAGAGGTGTTTCTTTCTTGTACAAATATAGCATGTATCAGAATAGTAATGCTGATGACAATTGTTTCTTAAGCACAAGGCCAGCAGTTTTAAGGAGCAGGTGTTGGTTGTTTCCATTGATCCCAATACTTAACTGGTTCTTTATTTTATTAACCCCAGAAGGGTGAACAGCAAAGCTGAGCTCAGTGGGAATTGAACAAACAACGTAAAAGCTGGAACAAATACTGCAAGGCATTTTGTTACACCCCTAAACATAAGACTAAATGAAAAAGGTTAGAGTGATTAGAAATAAACAAGCTGATTACATTTAGTTGGTTGAAAGGCAGTTGAATAGCAAAAGCACTGGTCAGTATAGAGTGAGTTACTACATTATAGACAAGTAGTAGGGTTGGTTGAAAAAGTGCTGTGAGTTTATGGTTAAGTGACGGCAAATGCCCAAAGAAAAAACAGACTAAAAGTGAAATAGTTAGTTTGGATCTTAAAAGACTGGGCTACAGTGAGAAGTAAATAATCAAGACATGCAAAAGAATCGTGGTGAGATAGGGATATCTATGTTAGTATGACAAGAAAACTGAAGATGGGAACCATTATCCAGTCTCAAATTTTATGACAGGAACTAAAGCAACACACCATTGAACTTTTAGTAAGTAAACAAGGTCAGGTATATAATGAAAATTAAAAGAATGGAATTTGAAGAAAAATTTTTCAGTTTAGATATAAAAAAAAAAAAATGCAACAAGCTTTGGTAAAAATAACTGATATTTATCATCAGATAAATGAATATGCTTGAGGATCTATTTGAAGTTTAATACCTATCGGCACATGAAAGAGTTAACAAATAGTATTTAACGAGAAAAAATTTAAGCATAAAACTATTAAAAAATGAAACTAGTGCAAAATAATCACTTTCATCTATTGCTGAAGACTGAGTTTTTGGATTTGTTTGGACAAGATTCTTAATAATAATGCCCATGTGTTCCTTCCATTTGTCAGAGTGAAAATGAGTATTTCTTTTGCCTGTTAGTAGACACTATAAGTAATATGCTTCAACTGATTCAACCAAATCTAACATGCAACCAAATTGGATATTTCTCTCTCAGCCACTTAATGCCACAGAAAGCGGTAACGAGCACCAATCTTACAGATATGCCAAGTGTGGAAAAAATTAACTAGCAGTGTAAAGGCTCCTTGTCTAACAGAGTGTAGTCTGTGAGTCTTACTCCCTTCTCTTATTTTTTTGTTTCTCATTAAAGTTCAAAGCTATATATATATATATACATATATAAACAATGTGTGCACATATACACATTCATATAAACATGTACACACACACACGTACTATAAGGGTAATACCTGAACAAGATTATAGTGATTAGTATTAGATGTAATTGATGTAAGATAAGCAATTCAAATCAGTGCTAATATAAAAAAACTAGAAACAATATATTTAAAGTCAAGTAGTAATTTACTTAGTAAGTACATGTTACAGCTAACTTAAATCTGAGTTGGTGGACAAAGCTATGCATGGCTGAATGGTTTGAAAAAAACTAAGAGGTCAATTAAGACATTTCTCTCTATTCCTTCTATTTTTTATATCAAAAATTCAAATCCTGATTTTTAGTCTCTATGTGGGATGTCTGGTTTCACCTGCAAGTATTTTATGTCAAACATGGTTAAATTGTGACAGCTGAAGAAATAGATAAGAGACAAGTAGCAAGAGTTAAGAATGAATTTAGAAAGCAAGTCATAACTGAGCGGGGAAGAATCAATCTTTTGTAAACAGTGGAACATCACATGCAGAGAGTAGAGTCCTCATCATCATTTAACGTCTACTTGTATAGGTCAAGTGAATACACTGGGGCAGAGTTTGTTATGGCCAGATGCCCTTCCTGACACCTACACTCATTTCCAAGTAAGGTAATAAACAGCTTGGACATGATTACATGGAGAACTGGAAACAATAAGATTTTTGTTTACAAAGATTGTGCAACATGTCAAGAAGACTAGACATGTTTTTGTGGTGCACTGCAAACAAATCACTACTAGAATAATGATGCATAATGGGAAAAATTGGTAAGTTAGTAGGTGGTAACCACTGCTGGAGGTAGAAGAAGGTGTGAAAATGGTTAGTTAAGAGACTAAGGGATTTTCATTCAACAGAAGAAATTAATAATGACACCAACTACAGTAGAACAAACAAGCTTACAGATTTATCTAAAAGGGATACAAAATTGTGAATAATGAATGAGGTAATGCTAATGATGATGACAATCATCGTTGCTGTTGCCATCATCATCAATACTTATATGCCTGCTGAGTGTCTTTGAAATCATCAGCATTATTGTCTTGGTAGGCAGCCAGTTTCTGAAAGCAACTTCAGTGTAACACAACAAAATAGAACATGTCAGATTTGGCAGTAGAAACTCAGTTCTACTTAGAAATTAAAGTTAATTTCCCATAGCTGTCAGATTCCAGCAAAAGCAGTTAAAATATGGTATATACAATAATATAGCAAATTAATAAATCTCAAAGTAGTTTTAGAGTTAAAAGGAGAGAGTAATCATCTTGAAAATACCAAGATATTACAATTGCATAATAACTAAAAAAAACGAACTAATTGAAAAGAAAAAAAAAATTCATGATCTGAAATAACATTGTCATTTGAACTGTAATATGTACAAAGCACAGTGGCAAAGTAGCTCAGATTTTAGAGAAATAATCAAAAACCCAAACTAAAACACCTGTCTCAGAGTTGTATTGTGTTTTGGTTATTGTACATAAAACTTCCTACCAATAATTATACTAATTAAAAAGCACAGCAGAGGTTTTTGAAGAATATAAGCGAGCTTAAAATAGTGTAGGGATTATAAAAGCTGCCATTTGGTAAAAATACATAAAAATGCCCTATGATGACCAAATAAGATATTAGTTTTGATATTCTTCATAGAAATGTGCACACATCTAAACAACTGTTTATGGATCTTAAAAGGAAAGTAATCTTTGGAGCCTTTAACCATACATATTTTGATGTAGGCCTCTTTTGTTTTTGGTTTTACTAAGATAGGATAGTTAATGAAATTATACTTCAAGAATTGCTTTAAATTTATGATTGAATTGGTTAGTATGAGAATGAGGAAGGAATCTAGTTGTTGTTTATAGACTAAAGAAAAAAATAAATAAAAATACATTGCAATTCTTTTTGGGTTTAAGAATGCATCCAAAGCAGTAATGTCAGACTGATACCATGTGATATGCTGCAGAGATATGCTACAGTGTTTTTGGATGACACAAGATGAACTTTGGAGAGAAAAAAAAGTCTCCTTGCAATACCTTGTTATAAAAAGCTTATTTATAAGTATTTACCTAAAACTGAAATAGATGTTCACATTATAAGTGTCAGGTCAATAACAGGATTATTAAAGAAATTAAAATTTCAACCACATCAAGCTAAAGTTTTGCTATCACTAATCTAAAGCAACTGAGATAAAATTCTGTAATAAAGCTGAAACACACATATAAACTTCTTTATATTAATTTAATATTCATTCAATCAAATTTGAAACAGACAATGATGATGGTGGTAATGAGACAGACTAGACAATTTTAAAGGTTTAGTGGTCGAAAGTAAGTAATGTGTTCGTCTTCCATTAACAAAAATATATATACATACACACACACACACATATATGTACTATTAACAATTACTTTATTGTGACCTTGCACAAGGTAATTGGGCTACATGCCTCAGTTTAGCAGATAAACAGTACTAATTCCATTTTTATCATCAACTGGATGAGTGATTATACAGCAAATTTGGCCAGTCTATTCTTATCTATTTGGTAAATCCAAAACTGGCAGTGTGCAGATACAGTGCATTTGAGAAAAATGTAACTGTGTTTAAGTGAAAATACTCCTACACTCTTTTTTGTTCAATTTCCCAACAGGTTCAGGTATGAGAATGTTATATAGCCACCATCTAAAATACAGACATTTCCTCTTCACACTGATGGGTTGGTTTTTGGAAGTGATTCAAGCAAATTCTGGATATTCAAACCCACCCATCATGATAGTGTATAAAAAAAAGTTATTTTCAAAATTAATTAGAACAAAGGCAGTGTGTTCCAATGGAAATATAACAAAAGGGTTAAGTGAGCTTGTTTAAACAGAGCAGGAAATATGTTTTTCAAAAAATTGATGCTGACTGTGGTCAAAATATTTTTTAGTCATTAAGAACTTAAGAAAAAAAAAAAATCATCAGACTGATGCTTAATTATTTTACTTATTAAAACTACTCCTTTTCTTTATATATATATAAGCTCATATATCTTATTTCAATGACATAATGAAGAAGCCATCAAAAACAGCTCAAAACAGTTCAACTATACCTGCATTATCACTTGTAAAGAGTATCTTAAAGCTTCTGTCTGACTTCCAAGCTCATCTGACCTCTGCCTATGCCTGATTTGTGCTAATTAGTTAACCAATGCATATAATTTATCCATATTGTATAACTAATTACTCTTCCAAATTATTTGATATGAGTATGTAAAGGAAACCAAAAAAAAAAAAAAAAAAAGAATGATTATTTAAGACATCTCCCTTACTTCTAAATTTGGAGTTATTTATGGGATCACTCCATTCCCCTGTTTGCTTTATCATTTTACTGATGCTTTACTGTTTAAGGCTACACCTGAACCTTGTTCCAGGATTCCATTCCCTTGCCATCAGCTATGCAGTAATTGAAAATTTCTTGAGAGAGGGGGGGGGTTAAAGAGAAACGAGCAGTGAAACTCAGTCATGCTGAGTCCAATTACTCCTTCACTAAGTCCTATCCTCTTTAATTTTGCAAGTCCTGCCATTTAAATGTCCAGGCTTAACTATTATAATACTCCACTGCTATCCTATTTTAATTATTCTAACCTAAATATAAAGACAACATACTTTTGCTATTAACGTGACTGAAGATGTAAATATTTTTTAAACCACAATAAAATACATAATCTCCAGTGGCCTTTGAATTAGCAGTGCATGAAAAGCTACAAAAGAAAAAAAATTGTAGTGCATAAGTGCATAATGAGTTAGACTATAATGAATATTAAACACAGCCAGTGTACTAACTGATTTGTTGTACCTGAAGAGAACTGATTAACACAGGGTAGATTAAGCAGTTACACAATCTGCAAGAAATAACTGCCAAACCATCCTCAAATTATACCTACAGTCTTTTTAGAAAAGACACACTAAAGAATTTCAGTTCTAGTTACATTATGTCTGAATAAAAGCAGAGATGGTTTATGGCTGGAGTGCTTTCAACCTTAAGTCCACCTGATCAAGGCAAACTTAGGATTAAACAATGGCTGTGTTAAGATCTCATCTTCACTGAAAATTTCCCCCCAAATTTCATTGCCTCTTGACAGTTTTTATTCATCCAACAATGAGAAACAGGTGATCTTCATATAAAATACTCCAAAGCACTTGTTTTTAAATTCTAATATTAAAGACACGAGTATAATGAAAATAGGAAAAATAAAATGGTGGTGGGGCACTTGTTACTAAATTCTATTATTGAAGACTCAAATATAATGAAGAGAGGAATAAAAAAACAGACCACTGTGATTTATCATGATTTGAGTCAATAACTGAATGGAATTTTTGACCTTGATTGCACTCGTAAAGGTTTTCATCCAAACGGTTTACCATTAATCATAATAATAATACACACACATAAAATAACTATCTTTTAGAGTTAAGCCACTGTTGTCTAATTATTATTATTATTCAGTTTGATTCCATATCTGTTGTATGTGGTTTGTTTATTGATGAAATTATTATTTATGGATTGGCACTTTTCCAATTGCTCACCAGTTAGCCCTGACATGTGAGTAGAACTCATAGTCAAACAAGAAGATGTATACAACTGGAATCAGGCTTGACCTTATTACTATGTAGTCCAAGATCATATACCCCACAATGAAATGAATATTAAATTTTCACAGATTTTATAGAAATTAAAAGCTAATTACAATTATCAGGAAACTTGTACTTGAAGTCATGTGTATTTTAAATTTATTTTTCATATTCTTTACAACAAAAAGGAACAACAAAGCAACAAAGAATATTTAAAACTACTGCACTTTTTCATTCAGCAACGAATTTAATTTAATGTTTAACCTCTTAATTTCATTCTAGCTTTTACTGGTATCAGTCATTGAATTGAGGCCATGCTGGAGGCACTGCATATGTAACCATAATTGAAAGAGTTAAACATAGCTGAATAGGTGAAATCTAAACCACTTAGAGAAATTTTCCTTTTACAGCAAGTATGAAGAAAATGATAGATGGTAAACTGCTAAGGATTCTAATACTGTTGCTGGAAACAAAGAACAAAAAAACAAAAGCTGTTTGGTTTCACTAATGGCAGGTCAGCTGTACTTTACGCTAACTAAATACTACTTATAAGAATTGTCCAAATCAGTATGTAGCACCCAATTGATCCAATGAAGGCAACTAAAACTAGTGTATAAATTATCAGCGTGTGTGTCATAAACTCAAGCAATAATTGCTGTGTTAGTAATATATATATACATGTGTGTGTGTGTGTGTGTGTGTGTGTGTGTGTATATATATATATATTATATATATATATATATATATACATACACACACACACACACACAAACATACAGTTACAATATATATTCACATACACTTATGCTAACATACATAAATATAAGGTATATTTTTACACACACACACAGTTATGTGTGTGTACATATGTGTATACAGGTACATACACATCTCATCTATATATAATTAGTAATTTTAGTTTGCTCCTATACATAGGTTTAAATTTTCCATTATACACACATACACTGAAAGAACAAATTTTCATCTTTATCCAAGAAGCTAAATTAATTTCACCCAACATTAGTTTCTGCTTTAATTTTAGGCAATGTGATATCTTTCACTGGATATTATGTTTGGTTGCTAATTATACTGCTACATTTAATCTGCTAATACTGCATAATGATCCAGTGTGCCAGAGATAAGAGAACAACAATCATTAAAGGCTAGAGTTAAAGGGAAGTAACTAAATATAGTGTTCTAGGTGAAAAATCTCATGTGCTATCATCAAGTCTCAAGGTTACTGGATCTAAGTGCAAACTCAATATGAATAAGGTTTCTGAATAAACTTCTCAGAGTGAATTTTTTAAAAACAATGTCTCACAATTTTTATAATAAGAAAGCATTTAAAGCATTATGATTGTACCATGAAAATTAGGAATCTTCCAATACTAACTTTTTTTTGCTTTTAGTTCCAATTTAATACCATATAACTTAGCTAAGATTCATATATATATATATATATATATAATGATTCTGAAAACCTATGAAGATAATTTAAAAGAGCAAACAGAGTTAATGATTCATACAATAAGTTACTGTCTAAAGATTAAACTGTGATGGTTAAGCTAATAGATTTTTGCACACAGTGGAATTATAATAAAATTAGATAACTGATTATGAACAACAAAATGACAGTCCAATAAAGTAAGCTCTATTCACTACCAACTATATGATACAGAAGATGTCTTAGCCAGAACTACACTTTTCTTTAAATACATTATATCCACAAAGTATTAATTAAAAACATTATAAACTTATCTTTGTCAGATAATCTGAAATATTTCCAGGGATTTGTGAAGTTAAGAAGTACCTAGTGATTAAAATAATATTTTAAGAAAAAATTGTTTTGCATTTTAAAAGTGTAATGTAGTTTAATCTTTTCTTTCCTAACAATATTTTTAATAAGTACTCTGCATGTGTCATGCATTTCAATATTTAGAGGAATTTAATAAATGTTGATGATGATAATAATTTAGGTATAGTAGGCTGGTGTTGACCAACTGAAATCTCACAAACACTATTCATGTCATATAAGATTTTGATTTTAATTCAAATATGAAAATTTAAGTATGGGTAGTTGATATTTAAAAGGGGTTAAGGTAAATTTAAAATACTGCAAAGTACCAGCAGCCAATATTTTAAATATATGAAATATGTTCTTCATTTAATGTTCTCATATATGATTATTTTAACATAATTAACAAAGGAAGATTTAAGTAGATAAGAAAATTAGGATCTTATTTCTTTAATATGTAATTTAATACACTGGAACAATCTTAAGAGCAACATT
>NC_068991.1:40342190-40347566 GCF_001194135.2 Octopus bimaculoides | reverse complement strand
CATCATACAGTGTAGAAATATGTAAGACATTTTGGAAAGCAGCTGAAAGTAGAGTAATAAATACAGTTTTCTAGATGTTAATATCTACTAAAATTTAAAGTTTTCTTTCATTTCTTATTATTTGACAAACAAAACAAGAAAATATTGATTACTTATAAAATAATACTGATTACTTACAGAAGAAAATATTAGGAATCATATTGAAATTTTGTGTAGATGAAGTAGCAACAGATAATAATAGCATTACAATATCTAAAAGTGGACATAATAACGATATAGTATATAATAGATTTTAAATACACATTAGTATGAAACTGTGTTGAATAATAATGTCTGTATAAGATAATGGAAACAATTTTTTAGAAATTAGTTCTAAATTTAGAACATTTGAACAGAAATGGAGAAATGTTATTAGAATTTAGATATTTCCATCAAAAGTGAAATCATGAAACTGGTTATTTGTTAATTATTAGATTAATTAAAGAATGGTAAATTTCTTTCACAGCATCCCCATTAAGTATCTCTAACGCCCACACACACACATACACACAGCTCTTGTAGCAGGGGACGAAGGCTATGTTAGAAGTTATCAAATATTCTATACATGGCAGAAAATATAAGTAAACAGCAAAGAAATGTCTATTCACTCCAGAAATCTGACTCAATGGATTATAAAACACACATGCATATTCTGTGAATGTTATTAGAATATCCAAAGCTAAATTTACTATTCAGAAATTAATTCCCAAATGATAATGAATTCCAGTTTTTGAAAGACTGTAAAACATTTAACTGCAAAAAATGGTAATTTTTTGTAATTATATTTTAGTATAAAGAAAAACACAAGTACATATATACAGCCACTACTCCACCCTCAACACACCCACACATAAAAATACCCCAAAAAACATTATGGATGATAAATCAATGAAACTATTTGGTATACCTAAAAATCATAGATTTGAATAGAAATTACATTACAGCTAGCAGTAATAACTGAAACACACCAGGTAATAACAGAAAATTTTTTAGACATCCAATTGTACTAAACATCTGAGTGAACAAATAGATCAAATATGGACAAAACCCCCAGGTAAAAATAACTACAGGTTGAGGAATTCATACAAAAATCTTGTTCTAATTATTCAAAAAAAAAAAAAAAAATGAAATCAAGAAGAGTAACTCTGAAGTAAGTTACATAGAATGAATGAACACATACATATTATATACACCACCACACCTGATAATAGAAATGAGTAATACAATTCCTATGAGAGTCTACCAATGTAGATACTCCGGCAATTTGACATTAATGCTAGAATTCAAGAGGATGCTTCATGCCATAAACAAAATAAAAGACAACACCAAATTTACAGATAGTTTTCCTAACGTTGGCAAATCTAATTGAGTAATGATAAAAATAGGATGTCATTAATTTTTTTTTTTTTTTTCTTTTCATATCACAATCATGGTCTAGAAATAAATATATCTGAATTATTAGTGAGAGCCTTTGTAAATCTTCCATTTAGGAAGGATAATACAGTAAATCTAATCTATGAAAGCCATTGATTGTAGTGGCGGTGAAACACAGTGACCTTGATCTGTTCATAGTTAATCTTATTCTTTCATGAACTCATAATTACTGAAATTTGTATTAATGTTAAATGAATGTAACATACTTCGGAAGAAAGGGCATCTATGTAGGTAGTTAATTTTTTTCATCAGAGATAATATTTCAGATGGAAAATAAAAATTTCACCAAAATATAACATCAACAAACAAGAAAAAAAAATATCAAGTAGTGGTTTCACTTGTTGGATCTTAAATAACAAAATGATCAATTTTACAGCGAATAAGTTTAAAACCCAGTATTTAAAACCCTACTTTCAAAAATCAGGGCTACTTAAATTGTCATGGATTGACAAATCTGGAATTATACATGAAGCTGAATTTTCTATGTAAAAACATAAGAGAATGAGTGAGAGAGGAGACATTAAATAGCACAGTAGTCTAAGGAGAATAAAAAAAAGTATGTTTATATACACAGAGAGAGAGAGAGACAGAGAGAGAGAGAGAGAGAGAGAGAGAGAGAGAGAGAGAGTGTGCGTGTATATACATATATATATATATATACACACACACACATGAAAGTGGGGGTGGTTGTAAAGGGTATTTTGCATTATTATTAATTCACCTTCCATTAAGTTGTCATCAATTTTTCTATCTTTTACTAAGAAATATAACATAGGAAATGATTGTTCTTATAGCACCTTTTCAAAAGTGTCAGTTTTTTTTTTCCCTTTTGCTTGTAATCATAATACATTGATTTCACATGAAATGTATGTATGTATATATATATATATCGCAAGGGAGGGGGAGAGAGAGAAAGAGCGCAAGCAGATGTGAAGCAACAATTTTACTCATTTTTAGGTTTATTTCTTACCAGAAAGACAGGCGAAGAAAGAGCCAGTTTATAAAGTATCACAACCTGCGTTTACATTTATTTACAATAAAACAATAAAAAAAGGATGACAAAAATGAAGTAGTCACATAAAATGCATGTGACATTAGAGACCAATCTTGAATTAGATGCAATGCATTAAGCTTACCTGTATATACTAGATAGGTCTGCTTACAGATTATTGGACTTTGTACTCCTACACAGTAAGAGCCAGCATCAGCTAAGGCTGTTGAGAAAAGATAGCTATTTGATGTAACCTGGAATGGTATTTCCCGTATTGTGTCTCCACATGTATAAAGAGAGGTAGTGAATTCCCTTTAGGTACTCCAATCCTTGCAATGCCTACCATCATATATAAAAACACATGCAAAAAACCGGTTGCCTATACAGATCTACACACAACACTGAACATCAATGTATGAATGCAGAAGAACAGGAAGCAAAAGCAGTAGCAGCAACAGTGGTAACAGCAGCAGCAGCAGCACCCATAATTGAAAAATTGTTAAAAGAATATATTGTATTCAGCTATTTTCATTGTAACACTTCCATATCCATAGAATAAAAGAGAGCTTTCTTTGATGGGCATAAAATTTCTAATCTAAAGCATTTCAATTTAGCTAAAAAAACAAAACAATTAGTTTATCTAAGTCAATCTCCAACTGCACGTGATATTCATGGAAGGGCTGCCCAGGTGTAAATCTGTTGTTGCATTCTCTAATTTCCCTGAATTCTTATTCTAACTGGCAGCTGTAACAGCAGCAACAGTCAGTCATGACTACCCTTGCTATTTCACTGTGTTCAACATACATCAGTAGGTGTTGTAATAGCAGTAGCTGTATGTGTGATACATTCAGCATCCAACATTACTTATAGCAGTCTCAGGAAATGACTGCAGCTTTAGGCATCCCCGATATTCTGCAGCCATTAACACCAAAAAGCCATGAGAGAATCCTTATTTTTAGTAAAGACATTGTCTGTGCTTCATTTTATTTGATATAATTTTTTTCTTCATGGTGCTTCTACTGTAATGATCAACTAAAGATCAGATGCAGACATTTAATATGTCTGCAGGACTGCTGGGTTTTCTGAGTTGTCAGAAGAGCTAGCTAGTATGTATATGATAGCAAGTTAGCAAGCCAGCAAGCAAGCCCAGAAAACCTATGGAAAAAGGAAGAAGTAGAGGAAGAAGGGGAGGAGACAACAAGAAAGAGGAAGCTCAAGCTTAGACATCAAGGAGATGAAAAATAGCAGACAGAAAGTAAAGACTAAATAGTAAGTACCATGTGTAAACATGATATGTGAATATATAATGAATAACTAAAATCTGAACAGAATATGAATTTATGGAAAGACAAGAAGATAGAAAATAAATTCAGCAAATGAAAAAGCACATTCTATTATAGTTTCATGTGAATGAATAAGGGGGGGGGGATTAAAAAGCAAATAAATAAAGAATTCTAGCATGAAGAATTTTAATAATAAAATTACGTAGATGAAAATGAATATTCAATAACATGCAGTACTTGGACAAGAAAGCCAAAATACCATAAGAGGAGAAAGTATTTTTCCAGATATTTTGAGAAAATTAACTATATATAAATATATATGTTCACACACACACATTATCGTACAACACAAATTTTTCAGTTAACATGTTGGTGTGTCCTCCGAGTACTAAATGAAACTTGATCAACAAGGAAGTAAGAAATGAAATACAGTTCCACAGATATTTAATAATATGGTTACTAATGCTACCTTCATTGTACTTAGAACACTGGAAATATTGACATTCTGCAAAGACATACCCAAGTACTTAAACGATAAACTGACAATACAAACATGTCAAGAATATCTGTACACAGAAAAATGACATTTCTACATATCTGCCTAGAATTTCCCAAGCTTCAACACAGTCACAAAATAATAGAAAAAATATTGAGAATGAAATAAAAAAATGAACAAACATTTTAAAATGAGAAAGGATTTAAACATTAACTAAAGAAAAGCATTTTTAATTCAAAATTGAATAACTTTAGTAATATTGGGAATATTGTCTATTATTAATAAATTCACTCCAATAAAGATTTTTGCCATATTTAAATTAGTACGCTATAAAACAATAATTGGCGGAAATAAAACGAGTGGAGTTTCAAATGGATCTAATTTGCTAATCTGTTAAAATTTACATAGACATACAAGAAAAAAAAAACAAATTAGAATATAGATATGTTAGGTAGACAAACACGCATATGTATATATATATATTAAATATGATATATATATAGGTATGCATATATACACACGGACACACATGAAAACACGTATATAGATCAAAGATTATGTAGGCAGAAATATATTCATAAATATACACACATATAAACATACAGAACAGACATATACACAAGTACATATACACACACACACACATATATATATATATATACACACATACATACATGTGTAAGTATTTTGTAATCTCACATGATGGCAATGGGAGATGAAACCAGATCGAAATGTCTAAAAGGCAACACAAAAGATGAATAGTTTGAAAATCTTTAATTATTGACAGGACAAATATTTTGGAAGAGTTAAAAGAGCAGCAGCGAGGTTAGGTCAAGTGGACGAACGGACATTAGGAATTAAGGATAATTAGTAAAACAGAGGCAAGAGTTATAGGATATTTATAATGGTGATGATCAATAATGCAGCTTTTTATATGCAACAAGGAGTCTGGAGAGAAAGACGGAAAAGAAATGTTGGCTGAGATAATAATTTAGATGAGTGATGAGTTTGGAGAGCTGAGGCTTTATGATTAGCTGATGAAGAAATTGGTTTTCAGTGGCTGTGTCAGGTGAGGGTGGATGGAGCAGGGAAATTTTTCTTTCTTTTTTTTTTTGAGTAGTAGTAGTTTCAGA
>NC_068991.1:40341786-40342180 GCF_001194135.2 Octopus bimaculoides | reverse complement strand
TATATATATATATACATATATATATGTATATACATATATATGTATATACACATATATAAGTATATACATAAATATAAATATATGTATGTATATATATACACACACACACACATATATATGACATATATATAAACTTATATATATATATGAATATACATACATACATAAACACGTAAACATGTGTGTGTATATATATATATATATATATACATACATAAATATTATATATATATGAATAAAAATGTATGTAAATATATATACGAAAACGTGTAAATGTATATGCACATAAATATGTTATGTATACATATATATACACATCTAAACATCTATATATACACATTTACATATCTATACAGGTATATATATATATATATATATATATATATATATATAT
>NC_068991.1:40341626-40341776 GCF_001194135.2 Octopus bimaculoides | reverse complement strand
ACATACACATGCATACATATATACATAAAAAAATATATATATATATACATATACACACACACATATACTGATATATATTCACACATATATAAACATATACAAATATATACACACATATATATAAACATATAGATACACATATATATACAT
>NC_068991.1:40337422-40341526 GCF_001194135.2 Octopus bimaculoides | reverse complement strand
TATATATATATATATATATATATATATATACACATATGTTTATATATGTATATTTTTCTGTCTGTAGTTGCAGCTCATAGCTGAGGCCATGCTGATGCACCACTGTTTTGCTACACTGTTATTACTGAGAGCCTCCTACAATATGTGGCACTTAGTGAAGAATGGAGTTTGATGTAGCTACCCTCATTTGCACCTCTCGCCATAAGGTGGGTTCATCTGGGACTCTCGACAGGAAGAGGTCCAGCCTTGATTTAAAATGCCTACATCTACTTTGTGCAGGTTCCTCAGGATCTTTGGGAAAAATTTAAAAAGCTGTGAGAACCTGAAACCCAGGCTGTTGCAGTAACTGGTCCTGAAGCGAGATGGCATTGCTGAGATGTTTGGCACTATGCAGTGTCAACCCGTTCTGGTATTAGTGTAGCTTTCAATGCCAAAATTTGGCACAATTCCTTCCACGATCTTCCAGTTATATATTACTGCATACCTCTCCTGCCTTCGCTCCAGGGAGTAGAGTCTTAGGTGTTTCAGCCCTTCCCAGCAGCTGAGCAGTTGCAAAAGCGACAATCTTCTTTGTGAATCTTTGCTGGATTGCTTCAAGGTCTGCTGTTAATTTTACACTGTATATATATGCAAGTTCCATAAAAGCAGTGTCTGCTGGCATGCAGAGAGTGCGACAAACTGCTGTTTTGACACCCAGCGCTGGAGCAAAATCCGTCACTCACCCAACGAAGGAAAAAACTACACTTGGAAATATCTATATCCCAGCACAAACCTGCAGAAAAGAAGGCCAGACAGAAGTCATATGCAGATGCAGTAGAAGCTGCAGCAGTTGAGCAACAACAGTTTTTAAGTGTGGCACAGAAAATATTGCAATAGTTGTCATGGTTACAGACAAAGCTGAGCTGTGTACCCTCACACACAAGACCACCACAATTGATCACCCGGTTGGCCACTACTGCCACCAAACCACCCATCATGCCAACACCAATGCCATTTCTACTTATGAATATAAGAGGCCTGAACAACAGCAAATGCAAAATTGAGTACCTGAAGAATCTTTCTGCATATAATCAAACTATATGCATTGCACTTACAGAAGCACATCTGTCTGCAGACATAAGTGATGTGGAGATATACATACCAATGTATGCTATCTTCTGTACAGACAAGAAAAAGAAGTCACGGTAGAGTTGCAATGTACATCCGCAAAGATGTCTCAGCATTAATCCTGTTATCGAACTTGAATTCGGTGTGTCACACACTCATATTACATCTAAAGCAATTTGATATAGTGATATGCACACGATATCACCCACCTAATGCCTTAAATCATGATGGAAAATTTGAGGAAAGCCTCAGTGCAATAAAGGAAGTACTAATGCAATTGCATCAACGTACTACTGTATTCTTGATGGGTGACTTTAACTTACCCAACATCAGGTGGCCTGAGGGCAATATAACCTCAGGAATGATGCACAAAGAGCATAATCAAGCAGAATCCCTACTTGATCTTACAAAAATGCTATTTCTGGAGCAGATCATACTCTCTCCAACCAGGCACAAAAATATCCTGGACCTCTGCTTTACAAACAATGTGGAAATTATCCACAACATAAATATATCACCGACAATATTCTCAGACCATAGCATGATAGAACTGACAATGTATGGCCTGGAATTAAAGATAAACTCCACTCAGATGGCACTCAAACTCTATCCAGCCTAAATTTCTATAAGGCTGACTGGAAGTCACTTAAAAAACAGATACTCCAGCAGGACTGGCCTAAAAGCCTCTCTATGCAAGACAAAGATATGAAACTCAATAAATTCATGTCAATAATGTGAGCCATATGCATTAAATATGTCCCAGAGAAGAGAGCCAATACACACAAAAACATCACTCCTGGAGACAGGAGAATACTCAAACGGTATAGATTAAAGATCTCGAACCATTTAAACAAACACCTTAATGACAATGTGAAATCCTATCTTTGAGATAGAAAATAAACTTAAAATCTCCCAACTTGTATATTGCAGTTTCTCATTTGAAAGAAACATCTACATACATACAATTGATAGCTGGAAAATGTAGACATGCTTCATGATGAGACAGCTTGGATTAAATATGTATGAGGTAGTTTTGGTGAAGCATTGTGTGGTATAACTTTAAAGAGATTTGTTGTATAAGGCCGGAACAATGCGAGAAAGTACTAAGTAAAGTACAAAAAGTTGCAGTTTTACATTCTATTTCTGTATTTCTGGGTAAGGATCCCTTCTTCAGGACATTCAGAAAAAGTCATTGCTCAGATGTGTAGGGGAGGAAGGTGACAGGTGCTATAGCAGCCAGTCTGCTTTGTGTAGTTTCTCCCTGTTGTTAATTGCTGGTCTCAATTTGCTCATAATTGTGAGATTGTATTGGGTTGCCCCAATGGAAATATAATAGAGGAAATATCAGAATCATGGAGGTCTTACAACCCATCTGGTTGTCTTAATACAAAGGGGATACCTGGCTACCCCAGCAGAGTGAGGAAGGAAAGGGAGGAGAGAGAGAGTTAGAGAGAAAGGTAGAGAGGCAGTCAGTGTGAGAAAGAGAAAAGTAAAGGGTGTTGGAGATGTATTGAGGCCTATCTACAGGGGACAGTAGGGGTGGAGGGTATAAGCAGTACAGAGGGGATAGAGGGGGATGTTCCGTAAGTGAGTGAGGGGAGATGTTTAGAGATGGGGAAGAGAAGGCTGTTGCAAGCGATGGTGATAGAAAATGGGAGTGGCTAGGATGGGTGATATGTTAGTGCATCGAGAGATTGCAGATAGGCATGTGAGCAAGGGTGAATGGGGCCTGTAGTGGGTGGTGATCATGATGAGTGGGATGTTGCAAAGATGGGTTGTAGGAGTGTTTTGACAGAGAATAGATTATGTATGTGCGTGGAGAAGCATGTCAATAAAGGACAGAAGGACATGCTTGTATGAATATATGACCATGATTGTGTGTGTGTGTGTGTGTGTTTGCATATATATATATATATATATATATATATATATATATATATATATATATATATATATATATATATATATTTGTTTTACAAGATTTTTGATGTGAAATCGTGTGTTGAAACAGATGTTGTTGTACTTGGGGATGGTCATATTGCCAGTTTAGCCAATAAAAACACACGCACTGTATATTTGGTGTTAATTTGCTTCAGCTTTATATTACATTACATTACATTAATCCTATTTCAGCCAGAGTTCTTTCATCACACTTCTGTGACCTCATCAGTGGTCCTTCTGGCCGAAATAGGATTAATGTAATGTAATATAAAGCTGAAGCAAATTAACACCAAATATACAGTGCGTGTGTTTTTATTGGCTAAACTGGCAATATGACCATCCCCAAGTACAACAACATATATATATATAGTAAATCCAAAAAAGAACAAACACAAAAACACAACAATTCAAGGACATGGTACATGTAATGTATTAGCAAACGCTCAGGGAAGGAAAGAAAGACGGTTTAATGTTTCAAGCAGATGCTCTTCTTTGGAAACAGAGGAAAGTCCAATAGAAGGGAAGATGGAGGAAGAAAATCCCCACATGTGGTTAAGTTGAGTCAAATGCTGTTTTGGATTTACACCAGAGATTTTTGGCAACTTTAAGTTCCACAGGGCCAAATCAAACTGTTTTAGGTAATAATACAAACACACACGCACACACACACACTGCTTGAAGCTTGCCAATTTCCTACACTCACATCCCTGGATCACATTTTTATATACATATATACATACATACACACACACAAATACACATAAATACATATATACATACACATACACACACAAGGAGACGTGCAATGGAGAGTTACTGAAAAGGTCACAGGTGTGTGATAAAAGATTTTCAGACAATGTACATAAAATAAAAGTAATAATAAACAAGAATGAACATATAGTTTGTGTGTTTATTTGGCAAGAAAAAAATGACCATACCGAAATATAACAACATATGTTTCAACACATACGGTTTCACATCAGGAATCTTGCAAAACAAGTACATAACATATATACATACAGATATGTATATATATATATATATATATATATATAT
>NC_068991.1:40321070-40336177 GCF_001194135.2 Octopus bimaculoides | reverse complement strand
ACTGCCATGTAGCATGGTTGTTCGTACGCATGCGTCATACAGTCTGCCTTTTACTCTGAGTGAGAGTCCCTTTGTCGCCAGCAGGGGTAAGAGCTCTCTAAACTTTGCCCAGGCTATTCTTATTCTAGCAGCTACACTTTCAGCGCACCCACCCCCACTACTAACTTGGTCGCCCAGATAGCGGAAGCTATCGACTACCTCTAGTTTTTCACCCTGGAATGAGATAGAAGTTGTTTCCTGTTTGTTTGCAGTCTTTATTGCACCTGAACATCTGCCACAAACAAAAACTAACTTGCTAGTTAACCTGCCTTTGATGTTGCTGCACCTCTTATGTGTCCATAGCTTGCACCGGATCATAAGGTAGGTATTTCAAAATCGTCTGTCCAACGCATTTTGAAGCGTTGTCAATGGAAAAGTTACATTCTATGATTAGGTCATGCTATTAATGACAATGATCCAGACCGAAGAGTGCAGTATTGCAAGTGGTACTTGGCATGTGTAGAAGATGCACACTTTCCAACAAAGATTGTATGGAGTGATGAGGCCACATTCAAATTAAATGGTTCAATTAACTGCCAAAAGTGCACCTACTGGGCACCAGAGAATCTGCATGTTATAGTGGAACACCATGTTAATTTACCAGGAGTTACAGTGTGGTGTGGCTTATCATCAAGAGGATTAACTGGACCATTCTAATTTGATGCTACTGTGACTGGTCCCGTTTACTTGAACTTGCTGCAACAGTCTGTCATGCCAAGCATTAGAGAAGACTTTGAAGATGAGGAGTCTTGTTTTCAGCAAGGTGAGGCACCCCTACACTACCACCGTGATGTTAGAAACTTCTTTGATGAGTTCTTGCTAAACAGATGGATTGGACGAAGGGGTTTTGTCGAATACCCTCCACATTCACCAGACCTCACACCACCAGACTTTTTTATGGGGATACCCAAAAGACAAGGTCTACACCATGAAACCTGCACACAAATACCAAACACATTGTTTTGTAATGTTTGCAATTCCATTGCTGCACATTGTCAGCAGTGCCTGGACCAGAATGGATGTCAGTTTGAAAACAGCTGTTGACAAAACAAATAATATCTGTAGATTCTATTAAATTTTGAAAACAAAATACATTTTAATAAACATCTACTTTACAATTATCTAAAATGTATATACATTTTTTGGGACACCCTGTATATATACATATAGATATGTATGTATATATACATATAGATATGTATGTGTGTATATATATATATATATATATACACACACACACACACTTATATGTTCAAATATACAAATATTCATATAAATACACATAAATATATAAGTATACATGCACACACATATACACATTGTCATGAGGGTTTTCACTTTCCTGTTATTTTCGGCCTTGCAACTTACCTGGCGACCTCACTAGTACTGGTGGCATGAAAAAAAGTACCTAGTACATACTTTGAGGTATGTAGAAAACCTGCCAAAGCTGACGCTAGAGTTAGGCAGAGCCCTGTGGCTTGTTGAATCCTGTGAAACCATCCAACCTATGCCAGCAAGGAAAATGGATGCTAACTAGTAATGATGATGGTGTTATATATATATGTGCAAGTGTGTATGTACTTATATATACAGGATACATCAGCTACTTGAGAACAAAACTTATAAGAGCCATAAGTGGCCCAAACCTTAACTAAATATCCTTTCTTGTTCAGCTCCAGCACGGAAGCTTTGAATCTAATGCAAATGATGAAAGGGCATGCCACTCTTGTTGCCTTAGCTGCCTTCAACCTTAAATGTCATCAGATCCTTCATGTTTCAAATAAGAAAAGAGCTCCAGGCCTCTGGTGACAATGTGTCTTTTGTGGCCAAAAGTAAAAAAAACATTCTTGATAATCAAACACTCTCAGAAAAGTTGAGTTTGTCCACCAAGTCCAGGGCATCATCAGCAATTAGATATAATGCACAAATCCTATGTTATGGAAAGAGGGTAGCTCATGTCAAAAATGACCAGGGAGAGCCATGCAATCCGGTTGAAACATTTGCTGAACAAATTCAAGCATCCTGAGAAGGTGGGCAAGCTTTGTTTCTGAGAAGAACTTAGTCTGAGATCAAAAAGTGAACAGGAAGAATGGCAGATGAATCTGCACCAACCTCACTGAACTTTCCACTGTTATTTGCACCAAGTTCCCATTGTTTGTGGTGGTTTTGGGGCTTGTGAGCTGTAAGGGCTATGTCATGCCTCCTCTCCTTGTCTTGCAAGATCTTAGGGTCAATGCAGGGAACCTACTACATTGAGAGAATGAAGATGGTTGTGAAGCCCTGGATCAAAAGAGTTGCTTGGAGGAGGTCATACATGTTCCCTTTCACAGCCTCCAATATCAAGGACTGGACGGCTGAAAATTTTCATGATCGTCTTACCCTTACATTTGGCGTCCTAGCTCTCCTAATTTAAACCCCATAGGCTACTACATGCGGAACATTTTGAGAGGGAAACCAACAAGTAGGCCCACAAAACCAATGACTCGCTGATGTCTGCTATAGGGGATGTTATGGTCAACATGAATAAAGATCATCTGATCAAAACATTTAGTGATTTTAGAAGCCGTATCTAGGCAATAACTGAGGCTGATGGTGATTTCATTGAATAATCTTTTGCTATGTGTATGTATTAATATGAATACCAAATTCTATAAAACTATATCGGTTTTTCTAATGAATATTTTTGCCTTTTCCTTAAATTTAAATGTTCTTGTATAACTGACACACCCTGGATATGTACAAGTATAAATTAAGCCATTTTACTTCATATTGAAATGAAATGATCCTCTTACACTAAAATCGTTATACTTATATCTATGCAGCCACATACATTACATACATGTGTGTGTGTGTGTGTGTGTGTGTGTGCATGCATTTGCCCATCCTTTCTCAAGGGATCTTTGTCTTGCAAGTTATTTAGTGACCCTGTCAGTACTAGTGCATCTAGTCCACACTATAAAGTGGTTGGTGTTTGGAAGGGCATCCAGCTGTAAAAACCATGCTAAAACAGGCCTCGCCTGTGCTGGTGCTACGTAAAAAGCACTCAGTCCATTCTGTAAGGTGGTTGGTGTTATGAAGGGCATCTAGCTGTAAAAACCCTGCCAAAACAGACAGTAAAGCCTGATGCAGTCTTCTGTGTAGCCAGCCCTAGTCAAACTGTCCAACCCTTGCCAGCATGGAGAACGGACATTAAATGATGATGATATATATAATACAAGGATATTACACACACATACATATCACAGGTGTAGGTAAGAAGTTTGTTTCCTGATCGCATGGTTTCAGGTTCAGTACTACTGTGTGGCACCTTGGGCAAGTGCCTTCTTAAAGTTTTCATCTACCAAATTCACTCACAAAGGTTTGGTCAGCCCAGGCTTATTTTCATGACATTTGTCCAAAGTGCTACACACAGAGACTGAATCCAAAAGCGTGTGTTTGAGGAATGAACAGTTATGCATGCTTTTATTTGCATGGCACCTTAGGTAAGCGTCTTGTACTATAGCCCAGAGACAACCAAAGCTTTGTGAGTGGATCTGGCACTGAAAGAAGTTTGTGTGTCTGTGTGCACACACATACATATCACATAACTGACCAGACTGTTAGATTTAGTTACACATTGCTGGTCACAATGCATTTTGCATTATTTTAGCCTTTGAACAATGTCACCCTGCTGGCTAGGCAAGCAGGCCAACATCCCCTCCCCGTATATATATATATATATATATACATACATAGATACATTCACACACTGAGTAATACCTCACCTAAGGAGGACGTGTTTTACGAGACCCTGGGTTTATGAGTTTTATTTTTCAGCTCACTTTTGTATAGTGAGCTGAAATTTTTCAAGTACAAGATTCAAATTTTGAACAAAGTGCAAAAGTTTCTACTACCATAACAAATGCTTCTGCATGTTACCGAGAGATTTATAGAGAGCAGAAAAAAGCTAAGTGAACGACCCAAGACTTGTTTTTCAAACAGAAATCTACAAGCTCGTGTACGAGTGCTTGTGAATCAGTGATCATGTCTACAAGTGATGGTGTGCATGAGTCTAGTGTGAGTGAAAGGGATATGGAAAACGCTTATAATAATATTTTTCTTTTGCACAAGATATTGTTTACATTTTACTTTTATTTTATTACCATTTATTTAAGAGTATTATAAATTTTATAGGTAAAATATTTTTCTGAGAATGAATTACGATTTATAATATTGCTACTACGGGAAATTATTGCCTTGCTTTACAAGTTTTGCTTTATGAGCTGTCTCCAGGAACAAATCAACTTGTATATCAAGGCATCACTATATGTATGTATATATAATGCTCGAAATACAAGACTATGTATGTATTTTAAATGCTCGAAATACAAGACGAAAAAAACAGCCAACAACTGATGAAGGGTTGTTCTTAATGTTGTTTGTCTTGTTTTCCATTTGTGCCTTTCGTTGTTCAAAAGAATAGTTCATGTTGCATGTATTTGTGCTTCATACATTTTTGTTGTACACGTTTCGTGACGTCCTGTGCCCACATATGCATATATATATTATTTATATATATGTATATATATATATATATATATGTATATATATATATATATATATATATATATATATATATATATATATATATATATATATATATATATACCAGTCCTCAGTCAAATCGTCCAACCCATGCTAGCATGGAAAGCGGACATTAAACGATGATGATGATATACACATATATACGTTTAGATGTATGTACATATACGTATGTATACATGCATATATATATTATTTATATTATATGATTGAACACCACGCATTCTCTTCCAAGTTTTATCTTAATAATTCTGATGCGCACTTTATATGAACTTTTTCCTCTTTCGTTTTTCTCTTTCTCTCTTATTCTTTTACCTCCTCTTCTCCCACTATTCTATCCTATTACTCTGTCACTCTCTCCCTCACTCCTCCTCCCTTGCTCATGTGGCTCCCCCGTGACCATCGGCCATCTTTTTTTCTTCTTCTAACTTGTGCTTCTTTCTTTCTCTCTGTTGTAGCTGGAACAAGGAAGATGTGTTCTTGTCCGTCTCCTGTCCAAGCTTGATTTACATGTTTGCCACCACAACCTCATTTAGGCTTAGCAGCCCTTCCTGCTTGTTTTCACTGTCCTGTTTGTGTTACCAATTTTGACCCACCGCAAAATCCCAAATTTTATTTAATTTGCTTTGCGGGAGCAACTGTTTTATTGAAAGCATATATTGCTGTTAAATGCTCGAAATACGAGACTAGAAAAACAGCCAACAATTGATGAAGGGTCGTTCTTTATGTTTATTTTGTTTTCCATTTGTGTCTTTCGTTGTACGAAATAGTTCATGTTCCATGTACTCGTGCTTCGTATTTTTTTGTTGTACATGTTTCGTGACGTCCTGTACCCACATATGCATATATATATATATATATATATACACACACATTTGTATGTGTGTGTGCACAAGTGAGTTTGCATTCCCCACAACTTCATTTGTGTTATGAAAATTAACTTCACTACTGCCCATCACAAAAAGATGTCCATCCAGGCATCTTCACAGTATTTGGTAACATGTGATATCACTGTTTGTTGTGCAATAAATTGGGAGATTACCTCGCTTGCAAACGAATGGGAGTTGATGACAGGAAGGGTGTCTGGTCACAGGAAACTGTCCACAACATACTCTCATCTGACCCATGCAATCATGGAAAATTAAACATTAGAATGATGAAGATGATGACTATATGTGTAAATATATATAATAAAGATGTATATTACAAACACACACCTACATTCATATATAGCACACTCACAGAAAGAGAGAGTGTGTGTGTGTGTAAAAGAGAAAGATGAACAAAAGTAAATCAGATTATACCAGTTCTGACCAAAAGGTCACACACATACATTGCTTACATTTAACAAAGCAAAGCAAAAAACAAAAGGAAACAAGAGTAATGATAATAATAAAAAACAACACTGAAACAGAGGAAATGTTGAAATCCCAAAATCAATATGGATTTATTTTTCGATTCATTGAGTTAAAGATAATATCTGAAAACAATAAGTTGTGAGAAATCTGAGGAGAACATAAGCTAAAAACTATCTTAACTAAAAAAGAGTCATGTGGGTGGTAAAGATATTGATTGGCTATCAATTGGAGAAATGAGCTTTTAGTCTAACAGTTCATTATAATAGGGTAGTGCAAATCCAATCTAAGTAGGCCAAAATGGAGAAAATGTTGTAACTGATGACTTTCTCCGAGTTTGATAACAAGAAAACACGTATGAATCAGAAATGAGGATGGTGTTAATAGTATAAAAAAAAACAAGTAAAAGAAAAAACCCGAAAATTAATAACTAAAATTAAAAACAAATATCTAAATTAAATTGAATAGATGTGAAAATATTTTGAGTAAATTGCAATTTTTACACTTACATGATTAACAAGCCATTTTTGTTATTTATTATTCTAGAAGAGCAAATAACTTCATCCAAAGAAATTCATTTAGTTGAAAAGAAGAAAACCCAATTTCACTGTTTGAATTTGTTCTCAATACTATTTTTCCCTTAATGAGATTTTTAAATGAGAACTATACAAAATGGAAATGGATAAAGAGTTCGAAAAAGACATCTTTGGAGCATTGAGTTTTGATATATATTTTTATATATATATATATATATATATACATACATACACACGAGACACAAATCTTGTAGATATTGTTTAGTTTCTGAGAAGGTAGTTGAAATTCACCCAGCTGCTAGGGTAGGCCTGATTACGTAGATTATTAGCATGGCCAGAGAGGACTTCATCTATCATTCCTTTCATGTTTCTCAGTTCAGAAACAGGTAATCTTATTATAGAGAAAGTATTGAGTTTAAATATATTGTTTTTAAACTGAAATATAAAGCGATGACAAAGTAGTAACACTGGGAACTTAGACTTACACAACAAAGAAATAGAAAATATGCATAAAAACAACTTACCAAACAAACTTATAATGATATTAAACTTGCTCTCCAGAAGTGATGAAATGATTGCGCTTGACTAAGTTTTGGATTCTACATGTGAACACTTTTGTACCTTGCTGTATTAATAGAAACGGATGGCAGCAATAACAATAGCATCAATAACCCCCACCCCTCACCCTTTTCACACAATTGACCTTAAACTGTTATTGAAACAGTGACTTCCATTTAATTAATAATAAAATGCATGTTAATTGTTTGCCACAAATTGATACAGTAAAATCAAATATGTGTTCATAAATATTAGAAGAAAATAGTTACTAAGTCAATATGAGTAGCCCATTCAGTGTGCAGTAAAATTTGTTTGAAAAGAGAGCCATCTTATTGTTTTGATATAAATCTGGTCTTTCTAAATAGTGGACCATCTGGTAAAAATCTCAGGTAATAGAAAATCAGTAATGGGTTTAGATTAGATGGGGTGCACTGAATATATTCCAAACAATTTGCATTTAGCTCAGCTTTATGCCATGAATTATTTTGCTCATCTTTATGCATCCACAATATTCTAAACTGCATTGGGTTTTATAAGACTTATCAATAATGTAAGTAGCTTTGTAAATACACCTTTGATACAGTACATTAAATTTAGAATTTTCGAGTCCAAAGGTATAATCATGAGTTGTCTGCTTGCTCAAAGTCGACTTGTGGCTAACTAACAATAAGTGAACTGTATACACTCCCTTCTAGGTGGGTATGAAGAATTAGAAATAACAACTGTTTATAGCAATGAATATTTATGTGTCTACTTGGGGATTGCTGGTTTCTAACACTGGCACAACCACATGTTTATAGGGCAATGGGTTGTAAGAATCAATACACAATATGTTACTAGTGCTCAACAACTTTGAAGGAATGATCGGCAGAGACAACTACAGTGGGATTTGACCTTAGAACATAAAGGGACATAACAAGTTATGATATCCAGTAATCCCCCAATTTTGCCACTAATCACAAGCAAAACTTATGCATTGTCATCTAACTAGTTTAATATTCAGAACAGTTAAATATGGACATTTTTGTGTTTTTGGCATCTGAATCAAGCATAAGATTTAATGTTGAAAATATGGTATGAATAACGCCCAAATAATTGGAAGCACAGTATGATAATGTGAAGGCTGTGCTTATGGGCTTTCTCCTTAACACTATAACAATGTGGGTATTTTGTCTTATATGAAATGTTCTTTATATCTTGATTTCTGGATATGAAGAGAATACATTAAAAGTCATCATAATAATTAATTTGAATTATAAAATCTGTTTTCTCAGGGCTTTAACACAAAGCCTTAATTAAACTATAGCATCTCAACCAGAGGCCAAAGAACTAGAATTTTATACTTCTGACCATCACTGTATCACTCAGTAATACTGATATCAGTCATGAGGCAATCATAGCCTCCAGTTCAAATGAAAAAAGAACACATTGAATAATGTAGCTCATCATCATTATCATTTAACATCTGTTGTCCATGCTGGCATGGGTTGGATGGTTTGACCAGGGCTGGTAAGCTGGAAGGCTGCACCAGACTCCACTCTGATTTGACATGGTTTTCTACAGATGGATGCCTTTCCTAACACCAACCACTCTGAAAGTGTAATGGGTGCTTTTATGTGCCACAAGCACAGGTGCCATTTGCGTGACACCAGTATCTGCTATGACTGCAATTTTGCCTCCATGAGTCCCAATGCTCGAAAGGAACTCATCCATTTTGCCTCCATGAGTCCCAATGCTCGAAAGGAACTCAGCCATTTTGCCTCCGTGAGGCCCAATGTTCCAACAGTGCTCTTTATGTGACACCAACATCAGCCATGACCACAATTTCACTTGGCTTGATGAGTCTTCTCAAGCACAGCATATCGTCAAAGGTCTCAGTCACTGGTCATTGCCCCTGTGAGGTTCAAAGTTCGAAGATCATGCTTCACCATTTTGTCCCATGTCTTCCTAGGCTTACTGCTACGACAGGCTCCTTCTACAGTTAGAAATCAGCACTTCTTTATACAACTGTCCTTGTCCATATGCATCACATGACAATACCAATGCAGTCATCTTTCTTGCACACCACATCTGATGCCTTTTATGCCTAGCTTTACTCTCAAGATGCTTACACTTTGTTGTACATGCATACTGTCATTACACATCCAGTGAAGCATACTGGCTTAATTTCATTCAAGCCTACACATGTCCTCGGCTGTCACAGCCCATGTTTCACTGCTATATAGCATGGCAGTCCACACGCAGGCATCATACAATCTGCCTTTCTAAGAGGGAGGCCCTTTGTTGCCAGCAGAGGTAGGAGCTCTCTGAACTTTTCTCAGCCTAATCTTATCCTCACCACTACACTCTTGGAACATCAACATCCCCTTTCACTATTAACTTGGTCACCTAGATAACGGAATCTATCTACCTCTAGCTTGTTCCCCTGTCAGTTGATGGAGTCTATTTTCTGCACATTTTCAGCGTTTATTGTACCTGTGCATCTTCCACATACAAAAGCTAGTTTCCCTGTTGACCTTCCTCTGATATTGTTGCATCTTTTATGTGTCCAAAACTTACACTGGGTGCATCTTATGGAATTTCTACCTATGCCTTTTCTACAGATCAAACAAGGCCTTCTACCTGAAGGGATTTGTGATTTGTCTGCCTTCCTACTTACTAAGACTTTGGTTTTTGCTAGGTTAACTTTAAGGCCCTTTGATGCTAGACCTTGCTTCCATACCTGGAACTTCTCTAGTTCTGGTGTCATATCTTAGATACCTTTGATCACAAGTTTCCTGAATCAGAGCTGATTTGGGGTGAAAAAGAACTAATGCCAGGTTTTATATACACTGAATCTCAACTTTTCATATCAATAAAAAACCCAAATCAAAACAATAAATGTACAAGTATTGCTGTGTACTTAAGTGCTTTACAACAACAGTCTCAGATTCAGTTCTACTGTACAGTATCTTGATAGGTATATTCAACCATAGCTAGAGTTGATGGAAACTATAGCAGATGGTTACACACACATATGTATTTATATATATATGAGGACAGGTTTTCTTTCAGACTTGTACTAAAAACATAAGTGCATTCTAGTTTTATTTTCTTTACTGTGGTATTTATTAGTATTTTCATACAATTTCCTTGCAGTTTGTTTGGAACAGTAGTCTTCAATTCTAGACCTCACAGACTCAACTTCTGATTGAAGATGGTGCCTCCAACAAGACTGCATCCAGTGACAGAAGCCAATAAAACAATGCAAAACCTTACATCATTAAAACAATACATATGAAGTCATGCTGAATACATCTATCTATTCCCTCTGTCTGTCTGTCTGTCTACACACATACACAATAGTAATGCAATTTATGTTTGCTAAGTTTGATTATGTCCATGCAAGTATATGGATAGAATGTGGAATATACACATGGAATATGCTCTGTAGAATATACAAGTGCACTTACAGATTTATGTGTTGTGAAAGAAAAGGGATTAAGTTTGAGTAGTCACCATATGTGAACACTCAGTAGTGGAACTGAAATTCTTCTCTAATTGTGATAGAAAAAAAAAAAAGAAATTTAAATAGGATCCATGCGATACTGAAATTTAGCAACTGTCAGTTTGGGATATAACACTTTTTTTCTTTTAAATAATTTCTCTTTACACTGACATAAAATCACAACTTTATATAGAGGAAGGTATTATTGATTGAATTTAAAGATGTGACTGATACTTATTTTGTCAACAAGTGAGCCACTATGGAGCCACTCAACCTGATATAAACTGCAGTCAAACTTCCCTCAAAAAAAGGTTATGAAAAAAAAAGCACACCATACACTTTTATAAAGTGGCTGGCATTAGGAAGGGCATCCTGTTGTAGAAAACCTGTCAAAGCTCCAGCTTGTTGAATCAGGTTGAACTGTCTGATCTGTGCCAGCAAGGAAAAGCGACATTAAATGATGATGTACTAAAAGATAGATTGTTTGCAAAAGGCAAAAAGAAAAGAAATAGGATTTTTATAGCTGGAACAGTTTGGATCATAGGTCTGCAAGGCTAATCTGGAGTCAAACAACAACTACTCTGTGGAATGAAAGGTAAAATTATCCTCAGTAGGGTTTGAACTTAGTGAATATATGAATGAAAGCAAATACTGAAATAATTTAGTCTAATACTTACTCTATTACTTCTGCCATTCCATACCACTGGTTTTGAAATATTGATAAAATTTTTAAAATTGAATAATTACTATTTAAATGCTAATTGGATTTAAAGGGAGCCCCACTCCCACCAAAAGCAAGTACACAAAGGAAATGCATTAAAAGTAACAGAGGGTGACAGCACTGAAGCAAAGGCTTTTCAATGCCACTCTCCTTCCTGTCTGCTCTACTAATTCCGGATGCAGATTTCTAATCACATAAAAAGCAAGAAAACAATGACAACACTGATTTAATTTTTAAGAGAGCTCTTGAATAAATCATACAGGTAGCTTTATATCTAACTTTGCTAATAGAATCAAGTAAGTAGATCGTAAGAGAAACATAATTTAAAAGTTGACAATTTAACTGTTACATAAGTAATTCCAGTTAAATAGGAAGATTAAATTATGCTACAATTTCAAAGCAATTTTTGAGCAAATTTATTTCAAATGCAAAGATAAACCATTCAAAAGAGTAAAATGACTGTTAATTGTAAAAGATGGAATTTTATGTAAATGAATGTAAGAGTGAGTTATTAAGATACAGAACTTCAAAAACATAGTTAGATTCAAAGCAAATTTCATTTTTTAAAATTCATTCACATCTTGAATGAAAGTACAAATAGAATAACTTCCCTTTAAATACAGAAACATATAAAAATGGGTAAAAGATAATATATACAACACATATTTGTGTGTGTGAGTGTGCGCATGTGTAACACTGCATATTTAGTGTTCTACACACACACACGTTTATATAATTAGAAATGGTCCCCCAAAATAAAAGAATATCTAGCAAGTCCTGGTTGCTAATGTGAAGGTAACTAAGAGTTATCACAACTAGGAAGAAAATAAGGGAACAGAAGGATGCTTTTGTGAACTTTTGTATGGCCTCCTATAAAGTATGAGCAGAGAGGGATCTGATATGGTGTAGATTACAGCTTGGAATTCCCTAGTGCAAAATACTATATAGCCATCGTTAAGTAATATCAAAGTATGAACAGAAGGGCATCAATGCATAAAATAAAATGCATACAGGTAATGATACATGCTGGGTGAGTAGGTTCTATGACTTTGATTCACCACAATGAAAACAGAAAGGGGAATTGAAGGAAGTGTCTAGACCTGAAGAAATGAAACCTGAGGTGACATAACACTAAACAAGGTCAAGTTGGTTACAGAGAGAGCGACTGTCCTCCAAATTATCCTTTGGTTCAGAGAAGCATTTCATAGGACATTGTGATATTAATGTTTCTCATAATTCTACAGGTGGAGAAGAAAGTTACATTGTTATGAAGCAAGGTTATGTATAATTGAAATAGAATTTAGATATATCAATAGGAGCCTATATGAGCTACTGCTTTCTTTAATCAAAATTTGGTAACAGCTCCATCTAATTGGGGATTATATGGAAGAAGATACATTGATGCATCCTATTAAGTCAGTAACTGTTTCTCAAGAGTGTGAAGTCATTTAGGATACCCAGCACAAGTGTTCTTTAAATTGTTGTTGTGGGTTGTACATAGAAATTTGCATTGTATGCAAATTGTCTTTTTTTGCAAAGTATGTGCACATCCATTTGAGTAACATTTGTTCAAATTTCTTCAATAAAAAATCTGATTTCATCTTGAAAACCTTGTGTGCATAGATATTTTTTTTCTTTTTCAGCTGTAAAACATATGCACATGCAGTAACACGGAGGCAATACTCCTCACTGCTTTTACTACAGTGTGAAGGACTATAGACAAGATACTAAACATCGTACCATTTGATAGCTAGTAACATACCACAGGTATAGCTTTTGAAGTTTGAATGTGTCTCACCCATATTATCATGGGGAAAACCCTCTAGGTGCAGAACAAAGCAGTGCTTGCAACAATTCAACAGTGAGCTTTAACTAAGCTGAGGAGAAGGATTAAATTTTTTGTAATGATTCTGAAGTCAGCACAGTTTTTGAATTTGGTAAATGGAAAGCAGATCACACTATTTAGAGTAGCACCTTTAAACATGACTTTCAGTTAATATTTCATTGAATTAAGGCGGCAAGCTAGTAGAACTGTTACCACGCCAGACAGAATGCTTAGTGACATTTCTACTATCTCTACATTCCGAGTTTAAATTCAACTGAGGTCGACACTCTGTTTCATCCTTTCGAGGTCAATAAAATAAGAACCAGTTGAATAATGGGGTTGATGTAATCAACTTACCTGCTCTCTCAAAATTGCTGGCCTTGTGCCAAAATTTGAAACCAATATTTTATTGGATTACACTAGGGGTGTAGCTTATGACCTTGAGAAACAGATAGTACCAGTTGGTTTAAGAACAGTTGCTACAGCATGTAATTGATAAATCCACCTCATTTTAAGATAATCTTTATTACAAACCAATATTATTTAATGAAGAGAATAAGTATAAACAATAGCAAGAAGCCTTAAAATAAAATATTTTCCAAAATATCCTCTTCTGCTGCCACAGTGAGACTAATAACTGCATTGTTAAATATCCTTTGTCTGTCCAGTTTGAGCAGATGCATATTTGAAGTGACTTGGAGATTGGGAATTAAGTCTGGTTTGAAATTATTGCACATTCTTCCGTATTTCATACAATTTTTATTTTGTTGTCATATAACAGGTTTTGATTGTCAGTGGGTATATTTTTTTTTCTTGATATGGTCATGCAATGCATAAAGTTTTAATTTTGTAGACTTATGCCTCACTGTGTTTGTTATCTATGACTACAGTATGTGAATAGAAGTCAGCTAATGAATTATAACACTGATCCCTAGAGACTGTGTTTTAAGTGGCTGGTGACAAGGAAAAATAAAAGAGAGTTGTTGCCAGGGTAAGCAGAATTGGTATATTCTAAGAAAAACTGATGCAGTTGTCGTTGCCCCAAATCAGCCCTAAGTAGACTTGTGATCAAATGTGTTCTAACCAAAACCATTCCCCTTTACTTGCGTAGGTATTGTGTATTTATGAGTACATTACCCAAAATATTCTTCCCTATTCAAGACTGTAAGGTGTAGTTTGAGGGAAATTTGGTTACTGTTTCTCGCAGGTTAAGTGAATACATAAAAGCTATTCACTGGCTCATCACTAATGTACCTCTGCAGATTGGTATCAAATTTACTTGAACTAGGTAAAAATTGTATCAATGGCAATTGGCTGAGTATTTTGTAATTAAAAAAAAAATTTGTAATATGTTAAGGTACCGAAAATGACCAGTTTGTATGGGATGCTAAGAATTTTTACTCTCTACAAATTTAATGGTAGGCAGTTAACCCACTCATAGAGTGTCTAGAAAACAAAACAAATGCTTTATTTTGATATTCTACACCATTTGAAGTGCATGGCTCTGTGGAGTGTAGTGTGACAACATATTATTTTAATTTACCAATTGAGTTCAAGAATTTAAAGTGGTGGCCACTACAAGAACACAAAGTGGATTTGAAAGGCATGTGTCAGTCTAATTATTTGGTGTTTAACAGGAGTATACTGGCAATTCAGTACATTGTTAGATATAGTGAATTACTGGTCCATATAACTACTTTGATAAGGATGTATGCTTTGCATTTGTTTGAATCAGACACGACATTGTGTTATTATACTGTAATGTAAGTGGGTTTCAAGTAAATACTGTAGTTGCAGGGAATGACTGACTGAACACTATTCAATTTTTTTTCTCTGTGTTTTTCTCCTTGTCTCTGTATTCTTTCTGTTGAAGAGCGTAGCTCGAAACGTTAAAGACTTTCCGTATTCCCGAGCGTCATACTAATACATCCTTTTGTTGTTTACACCACCTGTCCTCGTCTGTTGTTGTTTTTTCGTACATTCTCCCATGTATATATATATATAT
>NC_068991.1:40308803-40320783 GCF_001194135.2 Octopus bimaculoides | reverse complement strand
ATATATATATATATATATATATATATATAATAATAATATAAGCAATGAAATAAATAATCTTGCAATAGAAAAAAATAAGTTTAATTTCATTTAAGAGCCTGTCTATTGACTTGTAAGTGCAACAGATGGTGTAAAACAATAAGTGAGTTATTTAATAAAACATGGAAAAAAGATTGTAAAAATGTTATCAGTCTGATTTAATTCATAAGTGGAATACACATGGAGGGGGGGGGGGAATCCCTATTCATATTCACAGTCAAAAAAAAAAAAAAAATTTCACATTATTGCTTAGTATCTAAAAACATTAGTTTCCAGAAAGGTACTTCTGCAGTAATGTGAAATAAATATGTTCCAGTTTTACACAATAGAACAGCATTTTGGTTAATCTATGACATAGAAAATGAATAATCGAAGAAGATTTTTAAAAATATAATATTCAAGTAATTGCACTAGTTTGATTGAAATTGTTATAAAACACTTGTTAAAAAAAAAGCTTTTTATTTCAGAAATAATCAATTCTATTTCTTTATAATATTTTACAATTATATTTTATATTATCTTTATTCATTAAAAAAAAAAAGAAAACAATTCAAGAATGTTCTGAAAATTCAGACAACTGTCTGAATTACAGAAGCAATGCCTACAGATATGTTTATTCTAATTATATTAGCTACTCAGTTGAGCTGTATATTTATTATTTTAGTTTAGGACAATTAATATGCTTTGCCAAAGAGACCAACTGGAAGTTTTGATCAATGGTCCAGTACTTAGCCCATTTAGATTGATTGCATCTGTTTTTTTTGTTTTTTTTTTTTTATAAGAAAGAGAAAATAATTAATAACTGCTAAGATAACTTACCTAAACTATCAACTTTTGTTTGCACTCATGAGTCTTTAGCAAGGTTAATACATTGAAATCTGGAAAAAAAGGAAATCACATACAGAAATTAGAAAAATATATTTCAAATCATATAATACATTAATAATCCTTTTTAATACAAGTGCAAAGCCTGAAATTTTGGGCAAGGGGACTAATTGATTATCTCAACTCTAGTGCTCAACTGGTACTTATTTCATTGACCCTGAAATGATAAAAGCAAAGTCAACCTTGGCAGAATTTGAACTCAGAACATAAAGACAAATGAAATACTGCTAAGCATTTTGTCTGGCATGCTTACGATTTTTGCTAGCTCACCATCTTATATAACGCAATAATGGTTGTGGTTGAATCAGCAAGCTTGTCGTAGGTGTATGTGGTACATTTGCACCCTCTTGTCTTCACATCACAATAGTTGTAAATGTGTGTCACCATTACACAAGTGGTGTCATCAATTTCCAGTCTTCTGTAAAAATGTCCAGTCATGGAAAAATATTGCCTTGGTTGGAAACAAATGAGAGTGTGCAAAAGGAAGGACATCAAACCATAGAAATTCTGCCTTAATAAATTCCATTTGACCCATGCAATTATGGAAAAGTGGATGTTAAAACAATGATGATGTTCAGCATTTCTAAACAAGAATTTTGTTTTCTAAATATTTCTGCTATTTTGCCAAACCACCATCACCTCATATTTCTATTATGTGCTGTTCTGTTCTTTAAATTATGTAAAATTAGAAAAGCTCTAGTTTCAGCAATAATGACCCTGAATTTGAATTTAATTTTTGAATGCAGAAAATAGAAAAAAATAAATATATGTAAAAAATAACATATGGTGAACTTGAAACAGGATGTTTGAATATTCCAGTGTGTAAACACTGCTGGACAGCTGCAGTGAAAACAATGATTTCCAGAAAGAGAATGGTTTAAAGTATTTCTCTTTCAAACTTTTCTGTTATCCCCCTGCTCAAGACCCATTGATTAACTATTTTTGTTTATTCCAATTCTAGTATTTATCTTTTAAATTCCTGTAGTGCTTTATCTATGTAAATCTCTCCATCCTGTTAGAAATTAGATCTTGATGAAACGTAGTTAGTCCAGTTAAAATCATAATAATATAACTGCTGCTTAAATTTGAATAAAATTTGCTGTGGCAATTTATGTTTGTTAGTGTACATTGTGAATGTGGTTATTAGCTTTTCTCATGTTACTTTCACTTGCCAAAGTAGTTGAATACAGTCAAGTTGATTATACAAAGATCATTAGAAGTATAATTACATCCTTTCCTGTCTCAAGGCTGAGTTGGTGCTCCAGTTAATATCTATCTTGGAAGTTAAGTTGCAAAACTCCCATTAGGAAAAGAGGCCATGTAACGTGTATGAATGAAGATGGTTGCATGAAGAGGTGCCAATCTCTAAATGTAGAGGGAACATGTGGAAGGAGTAGATCCAGGAAGACATTTAACAAAGTGGTGAGAAAGGATCTACAGACGTTGGGACTCACAGAAAGGATGACAAGGGACTGAGACTTCTGATGGTTTGCTGTGCTTCAAAAGACATGTCAAGCTAAGTAAAAGCATGGTTGTCCTTGCATACAAGCTCATCCCCTGCAACCCTCTCCAGCTGAGCATCCCTAATGTTGTGGACTCATAAGTGCTAGTGTCACTTAAATGCACCTGAGCTGGTGCTACGTAATAACACATAGTACAATCCGTAAAGTGGTTGGCATTAGGAAGGGCATCCAGCCATAGAAACTATGCCAAAACAGACAGGGTGTCTGAACAGCCCTTCAGCTGATCAGCTCCTGTCAAACCATCCAATCCATGCCAGTATGGAAAACAGGCATTAAATGATGATGACGATAACTATTAGTGTTACTTACTTGTTACAATAATTACCCTATCTTCATAATCCCACCAGAATGCAGAGATCCTACATTTAAAATATATATCAGTAAATTGATGCTCATATTCCCCTCCCCCCATCATTACCATTCATTAACGAAAGCAAAGATGCTACAGAAATTTCACTATTTTCTCTAAATCAAAGCTCTCTTTTTAAAATCAAATCATTAATTAAAGCTATTGAATTCTAACTCACTGGTTGAGGTATAAACTGCCATTATGCTTGAAAACCAAAGTAAGAAAACATCCAGAAATATTTATTTGATAAAAACAAAAACGATGCAAATAGGAAGTCTTTTGACAAGAAGTTCATTCTTAAATGATACTAAACTTTGTTTCTCACCCAGAAGCCTTAAACGGCAATGCTATTAGAACTGCGGTTTCATGCATTTTTAGATTTAGTGACACCTGTGGATATTTGTGGTTCAGGGTTTTAAGAGCTATTATAATGCATCAGAGTCTATTTGTTACAGAAAATATAAACTTAAGGAAAGAACAAACTGGGTCATAACCAGGGTCTATTTGCCAAAAATATGAGCATTTAGTAAGCTTCCTGATATAATATTGGCAACAAATTCAATTTATATTTTACCTTTACTTACCAGTTATCAGAGAAGATGAATTTCATAATAGACTTATGAGAGAAATGTTTGTTTTTATTTGAAACATCATATTGATATATTAATAAATAAAATGTTATAATTATTTTATGAAACCAGTCTAAAATCACAATTAATGTGGAAATTAATTGAAAGACGTTGGGGTGTAATTTAGTTAGGTGTATAGTAATGAAAAGGTCAAAGGGTATTGATTTATATGGAATGAGAAAATGTGTGAAGCAACAATACTATTTGAATGTATTTAATTATAACATCAGAATTTACAGGCGTTGTTTCTCTTAATTATTTGTACAGATATTTCTGCTTCTAATTCTTAAATGTGAGTTCAATGAATTACCTCTCCTAGTTATCTAATTATATTAACCATTTTGCTAACATTAAAAATAACAGGCTGAAAATTTCACCAACATTTTCTTTTTTAAGTAATTAAAATGTAATTTCCATTTCAGCCAGTGAATATTATAAAGTTTGCTGATATATTATAAAATTCTGATTTTTCAAAGTAAATTACTTTTGTAAATTACATATTTGTAGATTAGAATATGGTTTTAATTTAAATTAATCTTCACTATCTCATTAACAAAATCTAATGGACATGTGATGTTTTACAAAATGCTGCTGATTAAATTAAATGATAATATTTGAATGAAGAAGTTAGTAATACAGATAGTTGCTTGAGTGTCTAATCTGTATCTTGTTTAACTAACAAATTTAAATTGCTTTTTCTGAACATCCCCACCCTTAAAAAAAACAACAAAATAAACACTAAAAATTACAAGGAGAGAAATTATGCTTCATAGAAAATCTGAAAGGATCATACGAAATATTTAACAAATTTATGGGTATATCACTCTCTCATATGAGAAATCAAAAATCTGTAGACTCTCTGCCCCATCATTTTCTATTTCACACTGTCTATTACCAGAGTTAGTATTCATAATCAACTGTCTGTTCCATTTCCTAGTGGTTATGGACAACCTGGTTTGCATATTCACCTGTTTGGTAGGTAATTAAGAGTCAGGTGGTTGGCAGGTTTCCTGAAGTTAGCATTGCAAATGGTTAGGAGCCTTGATCTCTCTTCATTCCATGTACCAAAACCTCCGTGGATACTGGAACAGCCATCACAGTGTTATGCAATATGTCCATTAAAGTCATTAGCTGTAGTAATGAAGCTGTTTTCATTTGTTATCTAGGTACTCTATGGAAATAGTCTTTTTTGTTTATGTGTTAGTCCTTATTGGAAAGACATAAAGAGATCACTTTTGATGTTGTATTACCTATGATTAGTTTAAATTTAACTCTCCTCACATTTCCTTATTATCTCATTTGCTCTAGCTTATCCATTGTTCTTTGCTGGTGAAGACATTGGTCAAACCCCACCCTCTATTCTACACAGTATACATCTACTTGCATCCACACAAACATCTTTGCAATTTCTCCTAAACTACTTTCCACTGTGCCAATGTTGATTACAGCAGCCAAGAAATTTTGTAAGAATAAAGTTCCCAGTCATGGTTAGGTTGTTTCACCTGTTTTCTACATCAAGAAAGTAGAAAGTTGGTGCAATCATTTGATGATGGTCAAAGGCTTCTCACACATTGCCAAATATTCCCAACTGACAACTTCACTACAGTGAGCAGAATTGACATAGTGAATGATTGTCCTGTATACTCAATTAGAAATTTTCACTGCATTCATGATTGTCATGATTTTGGCTTGGTTTCATGGTTGGATGCTGTTTCTAACTCCATCCACTTTACAGTATAGTTTGGATGCATTCTATCAAACCTCCCACACTAGAGAAGTTGCCTTTCAGGTTTAAAATGTCCTCTCTATACACTATCAGTTTGTAGAGTTACTCTTTTTCTAGGCAGGCTGCCTTTACTGTAGTTTTCCAAGTCTATATCTCACTCTGTAGAAATACATTCAGAATTACTTCCTCTCTAGTTAGGTTGCCTTTAATATGACTGAAGAACTATGTTCCAAGGCACTCTAGTCAGGACCACTCATGTGATCACATAAAATTTCTGTCAGGATAAAGTAATGGCAGCTGGTCATACTTAAGACAGAAAATGTTCATAGAGGGCAAGCTCATGTTACTGAGCAACTGCATTTACTAAGTGAGGCAGCATGTTAGTGTAAGTAGATAAATAGATAATTGTTTAAGCTTAATTTAATATCATGTCTCTGTGTTGTGATCTATATTAATCTGTGATATTGTCTTTTATCACAATGAGCTTCACAGATACATAAAAAAAGAGAAATAAACTGTCCGTATGTCTTCCTTGTCTGTAGGCTCGTTTGAGATAGAGAGAGAGAGAGAGAGCTAGTTAGAGGTAAGAAAGAGAAGAAAATCTAGTTTAAATACATAAATAATTATTGTCTTAGCATAATTTGTATCATGTCTGTGTTGCCATCCATAATAATCTGTAAAATCATCATTTATTCTCCAGAATGCATTAAAAAAAAAAAAAAAAAGAGAAAAACATCCCACCCTGCCTTCCATGTGTGTATTCACAAAATTATTTTATTACTCTGTTAATTTGCAGAAAAATTCAGTTACTATTCAAAACATCAAAATAATTGTAGCAAAACAATATTGTAGTCCAGCCAATCTTGTATGGATACCGAATTATACTATGGTACTGATGAAGAAATGTTAATAATGCATAATTACTCAGTTTGAAACATCAAACCATGTGTAACTCTAGCACATAATCCAACTCTTGTTTTAGCTTTGAACATATTTTCAGGTCAGCCTATATTATTTACTATTTTATTTGTAATAGCCTATATCATGTACTATTTTATTTGTAATGGTAAACAGTAGTGACACACATACAATCCATTCATGACCTACACAACACAAAGGCACCAGTTGCATTAAGTGTTCATAGAAACTAGTTTTACCTAAGAAATCTTTTGAAATTACATATTATTTAGAATAAGCATTAGGAGTTAAAAAAAAAAGTCCTATTTCCAACTGACATACAGTAATTATTAGACATCATTACATTTAAAAGGAATGGGAATATGTAAAAGACAAAGAAAAAGAAAGCAAAAATGAAACTGATTCTGTGAACACTCCATTACTGAAGGCATCAATGTTAGAAATAAATATTGCATTTAATATATAACACAATATACTCTGAGAGCAGGAAAAAAGTTATAGCTTAGTGTTTAAAAACAGCTTTTCATATCTATGAAAGAAGATTTCTATCATCTCAAAATATCAAATTACAGAATAATCAAGAAGATTAAATATTGATCAGCATAATCTAAATGCATGTAATTGTAAACTCTTACATTAGTCTCAGTTTTTTTTTCTTTTTCTTTTGAGAAGCAGCAGTGTTGCATTATTTCATCATTAAAAAAAAATAAAAATTCCAGAGGCTTTTAAACAGTGTTCAATAAAGAATAATTCCAGAATTGCCAGTAACTGTAATGATTGCAGTTTAGACAAAATAAAGTAGGAGTTTCAGGCAAATTCTATTAGAATCAATATTTGTGACTTTTTATTTTTTTTTTTTACAAATAACACTGACTACCCCTACACCACAAAAAATAAATGTCTTTAATGTTTATGGTTGCAGTAAATAACAGAAGTTACAAAACAAACAGAAATCATAATTAAAAACCAGATTTATTCTCAACTTAGGTTTCTGTTTTCCTCAGGTTACCTGATTTCTCATAATGTTATTTTGAATTAATCGCAAGTTAAAATGTTAACCTCAAGAGAGGAATTTTTAATTTTTCTCTGACCAGTGATATTTAATTGTCAATTAAAGTGCTTGTAGAACTGGAGTAAAAAATATTGTTGTGAAACAAGAACACAATTCAGAGGCAGCAAATATCCTAAGATATTAATACCCTCCAAAGGAATCAGGTGAAGATGCTATTGTTGCTTTTGATGAATTAAATCTGCAGCTGAATAAAATGGAACAAAAAGCAACAAAAAAAAAAAATTCCATTTCAGAAGAAGGCTTAATTGAATCTATACTGCTAAATTTAACCATCAGTGAAACTAGAAATAAAAAATAAGATAACAATAAAAAAATAACCATCAAAATTTTATCTTTGTAGGAAATAAACTAATTAGATTTTGTTGACAGGATGTGAATTATAGCTATGAAGATCATCATTTGAATTGTTAACAAAAGAAAATAGTTTAGTTCTATAATTATACCAACCGAAAGATAGGTAATATATCAAGATACATGAAATTTTAAGATAAAAATATAGTTTATATTTAGTGAGTGATCAATAATAGTTAGTCCTGCTGATTGCACTAGTTACTTGATATCAATGGAGGAATCACTACTTCAAATATAGGTGGACTCAAGTGGATATGGTTTTGACTAGTAGCAACTATTGATTCTATTTAAATTAACAGCAGGGTAAGGAGAAATACAATAGCTTTTATGAAATGCCAAAAGAATTTACATCAAATTTTGTACAGATAAATAGCAGCAGAAATCTTAACCCTTTTGTTAGCATATTTCTGTTGAAATACACTGCATTTATTTCAATTAATTTTGAAAATGATGAAGAATTTAGTGAAAAAAAAAGCTTTGTCAATATTAAGCTGGCATTTAGTACTTTAATATGAAATTTTGATGGAGGTTTATATGATAGAATTGAAAGTGGTATCAAAAGGGTTAAATTTAATACAGTAGGGAGTTAGCTACAAGAGAATCGTATCAATTTCTCTGAGATATTGGATTAGATAAATCTGTGAATTATTTCTCAACTTGCTTTGTTTGGTCTTAATATTGATTTCAAATTTTGGCACAAGGTCAGCAATTTCAGGGGAGGGGATAAGTTAGTTATATTGACCCAAGTGCTGAACTGGTATTTATTTTATCGACCCTGAAAGGATGAAAGGTAAAGTTGACCTCAGCAGAATTTGAACTCAGAAAGTAGAGATGGATGAAATGCCGCTAAGCATTTTGCCCGGCCTGGTAACAATTCTGCCAGTTCGCCATCTTATTTGGTCTTGATATTGGCTACCTCTTAACAGCATAAGAAACAGAATGGTGAATGTATATTTAAATGAAAAGCAAGCAAGCATGAGTTATATATACACAGAAGCAGCCATCACCAGATCTTCCTCAGACATCTCTTTATAGCCCTAACACAATAGAAAAATAATATACTTAGGAAAAAAAATGCCTCAATTCTTACATGTGCCACTAATTGAATGGCAGTGTAAAAAAGGTGAGGTTAATTCTTTGATCAATCTTGCTAGAAATATAGTAATATACTCGTGTGAAACATGCTATATTGATCATTGCCAGAATATTGATTTTCCTATTGGACCAGGGTTTTATGAGAATTCAAAATGTATATACTTGAACTGGTATATTTCCTTTATAAAGATTCAGCATTGCAATTGTAATGGTTTATACTTTTTACTCAGTTAAACTTTCTAATCATCTCTTCACTTTGCTACAATGTATTTAGCAGACATGGTTATGTGGTTAAGAAATTCACTGTCCAACTACATGGTTTCATGTTTCAATCCTATTGTGTGATGCTATAGGCAAGCGTCTTCCACCAAAGCCTTATAAGAAGACTTGCTAGACAGAAATTATATATATATATTGTCATCATTTGACATTCCCTTTTCCATGCTGGCATGGTTTCTAAAGCTAGATGCCCTTCCTAATGCCAACCACTTAACAGTGTACTGGGTACTTTTTACATGGTACCAGCACCAGTGAGGTCACCAAGTACCTACAATATAAAACTCTTCAATTGTGTGTGTATGTGTTTCTTTGACATAACATCATGATGGTTGTAAACAAGTGTCACTGTTCTATAAGTGGTGCCATTCATCATCAGTGTTTTGTAAAACCATGTCCAGCTATGGGGAAGTATTACCTTGCCTGAGTCTTGGTGATAGGAAGAGAATTAAGCTGTTAAAAATCAGTCTCAGTGAATTCTGCCTGGCCCATGCATGCATGGAAACAGATGACACACACACACACACACACACACACACACATAACATAGTAGTTGACACTAGAGAGGTCTATCCTAAAACATCTGTACAATGCCCAGTTTGGCCAGCTTCAACAATATAAAATAGATACAGCATAATAAAACCAGAACGCATCTTATGAATTAGTAAAAAAGAATATTTGTTTATATAGAATATAAACACCAATTTTAATTAATTAAAACTTTTCGGCTCATTACCTCAACTACAATAAATCTTTACCATAAGTCTAATTTCTTAATTGTTGTGTAAATATTAATAGCACCATGACTTTCAAAGAATTATGCTCTGCTAATCTGCTTTTCACTCACATCTCAATTTTTCTTCATAATCACTTCATAACAGTTATCAAATTTTATATGCTTGCCCTTTTCAACACTTCGCATAAAGCCACCTTCCCTCCACTTAGTAGCAAGTGTTTTTTTTTTTTTGTTAAGCAAGTGACTTATCAGTCTCATTAGTGTTGTTGGCACAAAAAAAAAAAAATGAATTATGTGGTTGGTGTTAGGAAGAACATCAAGCCATAGGAATATGCCAAAGCTGACATTGGAACTCAGTGCAGCCCTGTGACTCACTGCATCTGGTCAGACTGTCAGCATAGAAAATGGATATGAAATGATATATTTATACATAGCTGTAGTTCTTCCATCAGTTCTACAATGAGATCCATAGACAAAAGGACCTGCTTAAAATACTAGAAATCATGTCCCCTCTCCTCATCTCCCTTATGGCATATATTCTTTTTTGTGAGTTTTATTTACTGATATCAGTTAATATCAGTTAGGATCCTGAAGATTCTGGCTGGTATTATATTAATTCTGGAAATTCATGGAGTTCCTACAATGTGTTCTTCCTCAGGACACTTTAAAGTGATCAATTGTTTTGTACATACATATATGTGTGTGTATGCGTACATGTGTTAGTTCCTTTTATAATAAGATTTTAAGTAAAAAAAAAAAGCATTCTTTTTCTTTTTTTTATTCTTTTATTTCTTTCAGCCATTTGATTGAGGCCATGCTGGAGCACTACCTTTACTCGATCAAATCGACCCCTGGACTTATTCTTTGTAAGCCTAGTACATATTCTATCGGTCTCTTTTGCTGAACCACTAAGTTATGGGGACATAAACACACCAGCATTGGCTGTCAAGCGATGGTGGGGGTACAAACATATATATATATATATATATATATATATACATGACAGGCTTCTTTCAGTTTCCATCTACCAAATCCACTCACAAGGCTTTGGTCGACCCGAGGCTATAGTAGAAGACACTTGTCCAAGGTGCTACACAGTGGGACTGAACCCGGAAGCATGTGGTTGGTAAGCAAGCTACTAACCACACAGCCACTCCTGCACCTATGCTACAAAATTATGCAGAATCATCATGATTCCCATTTAAAATATTAGCCAACTTAATCATTTATTTGTTAAACAACAACCAGGTACCCTTGTAGTTAGCACTTAGAATTGACTTCTGTCTTCACTGGCTTAGCCATGCTTCTCAATGTGCTCAAGAAACCGTTATCCATCCAAGTACCGTGAAGTAGAGATAAAATCCTAAACCCTTTAGTATTCAGATTATTCCATCGATTGTAATGCTTATTTATTTACATTGTTTTGAATTAATCCTGAATTAGCCCACAACTTCAAGATTTCAATTATGTGATTGTTTATTTTTAGAGTGACATTGTAGGCAAAGTGTGAGAGGTTGGATCTGGTCTGTTTGAACATAAAACAAGTAGAATATTTGGGTCAGACATGGCTGGTTTAAATGCAAATAGGGTTAAAGGACTCTATAAGCATCTTTCCAAGACAAACATGTACTAAACACTACTACTTGGTTCTTTAGTGCTGTTAATAGATTTCATTGCTGTGAGCATTTTGAGCAGACCCTGTTTTGTTCCCTGCCTACATTACTTTGGAAGGTGTTTCTTTAGGAAACTAAAGAAATCAAAGAGACAGTACACTCAAAAACGCTAAGCAATAATCAGTGTACAGGTATCATTCCAATATTATAGCTGTTACAGAAATAACTCATGAAAACACTTTCAAGATATATGCTTGATGACAATCAAACATGAGATATCTTGGGATCGTTCTCTTGCTTATGAAACAATATTTTATTGATTTATATATTGAACTGCCATGGAAATTTCTTATACTGACCATTAGAAAACCATTTCACAATTATTATTTGTAATGTTTGTCATGCAATTTTAGTATATAATACCTAGTTTGAGTGATTTTTCTCACATGATCTTCAATAGTGACATATGATACGTGATTGACATCAACTACACCCAAGGTCAAATTTAAAGGTTCTCTCTCTCTCAGTATATTGAAAATACTGAGGGAAAAATGTTTTAATTTTGTTGTAGCAGAGACATTGGTACTTGTGATGTCAGCAACAATGAAACTATAACTGGAGACAAAATGTGTATGTATATATATATATATATATATATAAATATATATATATATAAACTAACAGTGATTGACATCAAGGTGTAAACATTTCCAAGCTTTCAGGACAGCTGCTAGATCTCATACAGAAATTACAGATAGGACAAATATA
>NC_068991.1:40307417-40308683 GCF_001194135.2 Octopus bimaculoides | reverse complement strand
ATATATATTTATATTAATACAAAATCATAGCTGGGACAACAAATGTCAGATGATGCATGGTACTAACAGAAGATCAGTCCTGGAGATGATAAACTTACTAACATACAATCTTTTGTGAATATCATGAACTAATTTTAAATACATTCCTGGAAGGTCTCATTGAAGAAGTTATGATTGCTTACAAGGGTCATTTAAAATTTAAACAATATATTCTACTAAAACCATCAAAGAAAAGCACCAAAATTTGGATATATACTGCACTCATAAGGTCTTTATTGCAAAGAAAAATTAGTTTCTGGAGTTTTGACGTCATAAACATTATATCTTATCTAGGATGCCATGCTAATTACAGTAAATTTGCTGACCCTGGTGATCTGGAAAAGAAACTACAAAAATTGTTCACAACATGTTAAGTGAAGTGATCCAATATTTGATTATTAACACCTGCCAGGTAACATTGTGCATGGTCAACAGTGAGGAAGACTCTCTATAGATGTGTAACCCGCCAGAAATAGAGTAGTCAAACCAACCTGGAAACAGATCCTAATTTCTTAAAAATAAGCTAATATAATGTAAACTTATCTCAAAATAAGACAAGTCAGTCATGACCAAAACATCTTCCATTATAGGGGATACTCTTTAGGGCCTGTTTGAGGCTAAATAATAATAACTTATGTTTCAATTGTTTTCTGCATGTGAATTTTTTTTTATTTTGGTCTTTAACATTTTTTATGTATTTAAATTTTTATATTTTTAGTATTCTCATTGTTTTACTTGTTTTTTATTTCATTGTTCTCTCAAAAAGTTTTATACTGTTTTGAAAAATGATATATTCTGAAATGAACAAAATTATTTTACCACCATCTTAAACGGTCTTTGTTCTATATTGTTGAAAATTTTATTGAAATTTTGATTAAAAAAAAAACAAACTAAGCATTAGTAAGTGTTTATTCAAAGTGATTGATTATTCACAAATGTGTTAATAAACTGTTTGGACAAGTGATACAGAGTTTCAAAGGGAAAATAATTATAGAATAAAGGTTAAATACTATTAAAATTAATGCATGTCTTCACTGTAATGGTGTAGGAGATAGCTCACTCAACCCTGTGAATTTCCAGTTCATCCCAACCCAAACAAATATATATGTAAAAATTGGCATGAAAAGATGATTAAAGACTACCTTGAGTCAAGATAAGGTTAACAAACCAACCAATCTCTAACCCTAACTGCATGAGAGAGAGAGAGAGAGAGAGAGAGAGAGAGAG
>NC_068991.1:40279852-40307351 GCF_001194135.2 Octopus bimaculoides | reverse complement strand
GAGAGAGAGAGAGAGAGAGAGAGAGAGAGAGAGAGAGAGAGAGAGAGAGAGGGCTTATTTTAGAAAGGGACATAATTAGGTTGATGTCAGTATGCATATGAGCATGTTTTATACTTGTATTACCCTAAAAACATTCGTTTACAACTATTACATAAGATGTCAAAACTAGGAAGCCCCAAAACACACACACAAAAGTCTCTTTTGACTTCTGACAACCAAATCCATTCACAAAGCTTTAATGAACCTGATGTTAAAGTAGAAGATACTTGCGTACAGTGGAACTGAACACAAAACCATGTTGGGAAGTACATTTCTTAACCACAGATCCATGCAGTGTGGAAATATATAATCATGTATAGAGTTATAGATTCATTATTTAAAAATTAGTAGGGAGAAAACTGAAACTCCTACCACACAGCATGCACATACACAACACACTGGACTAAAGATAAGCAACATAATTAATGTTGTTTGAATCCTACATGTTTGAAGTACTTTTGGTAAAATATTAATTTATTATCATTGAAACTTATTTTATTGCTCCTTAATGAATGTTGATATTTGATTCCTGTGCAAGGAGGATTGTAAATTTGTATATTAAAGCACATAGATCAGCACCTTGCTGTTACAGTCGTTTTCTTGATTAGCTCTTGCAAACTTTGCCAAGGGCTATGTATAGTAATTCTTTAGAATGAACTTATTTCTAACTGGTAAGAAATACACAGATTATTCATTACTAGAGAAAGTGATTGTTTCGTTTAATTATATATTATCATGTTTATGTGAGAAAACTCCCTACAATAACCATGATTATGTGTGATTTCTCCTTTGCTGTGTGTGAGAGACAGTCAATGATAGAAAATAGTAAGGGTTTGCAGTTAAGATAGAAAACAGTTCATTACACAAGCTGGTTGACAATTATGTTCTGAGATCAAATCCTGCTAAAGTTGATCAATTTTTTTCATCCTTAATCAATTAGAAAAATAATCACACCCATTTGTTGTTTAGACTATGATCTAAGGTTTTCCAGCTGAGACCCTATCTTTTTATGGTTACCAAAGACAACATTATCCAGATGATGGTTATATGGTTTGAGGGAAATGTGACTGCTTTGTTGGTCTGCCAAATTTCATATTAAAAAGGGATCACCAAAATTATATAAAAGATTTTATTTTAGTCAATAAAATTAATGCAAATTTTGTGTTGTATTAGTTCAACTGATGAGTTTTCATTTGAAGAAATTGAAAGAAAATGATGAGAAGATTAAATAAAAGAAAAACCCCTAAAATATTATTAACAGGAATGTAAGAAGTTCAGATCAAAGAGCAGAAAGCATGGTTTGTTGGCACAGTCCAGCATAACTGTTTCTTCAGTAGAAATAATTTCCCTTTGATAGGATATGCATATGTGTGTGTGGTTTATATGTGTAGGTATGTGTGTATGGGAAGAGGTGAGGACCCATCATAGAATAGACATCAAAATATTCGGTACTTTAAAAGGAGAGGAGCAGTTAATGCCTTAATTGAAAAAGAGATGCATAATTGAAGTGGGGTGGAGGATTCATTGAAGAAAAGTCATAACTGAAATATAACCCTGCTGAATATGTGCAGCAAAGAGGCTTTTGGGTATTTTGAAAGAATTTTGGGTATGTTGGTAAGATTTTATTTTTGTTTTATCTCTGGTGTAGGTTTGAGTACTGGTTGCTCCAATAAAAGTGTTTAATTTGTTTCACAGCTAAATTTCAATCCAAAGAAACAAAATATAATCTAGAATTATCAAAGAAGTTTAGATGGAAATGTAACATTATTTTTAGGAGATTAACGTATTATTGTGATCAACCCCAAGATTCTGAGTTCGATTCCAGGCAGTGACCTGAATAATAGTAATAACAACAACAACATCGAAAAATACATTAGGAATGAGAACCCAGGTTCAAAATTTCCCCAAGACATATGATGAAGGCTGGAGGGTATATCAGCTGAAATGTGTTAACAACAAACAAGATGAGGACAAATATCTGTCTAATGTGAATAATGTACATAATTCCTCATCTCTTAAATATAGAACTGTATGGTCAGGTCTAGTCTCTCAACTGTACAATGTCATTTAAAAAATAAACAAACACATCACTGAAATCTTGAAGTTGAGATAATGCCTGATTAAGTCCAAACAATGCATTCTATTTGCTAACGGGTTAAAGCATTTTCTAAGAAAAGAGCAAAACACCTCACTACTACCTTAAACTATTCTATTATTCTGGTAAATATTTTAGATGGTGTTATCAACTAGCCATTTCAGAAAAGCAGAAACTGTTGCAACAGCAGCAGCAGTAGAAGAGAGAGAGAATACAATGTACTAAAGGCTAGTATTCAAAGAATATTGTCCATAAATGTATGATTATTTGAAAAATGACATTAAAAAAACTGCTTTAAAATGCAGGTGTTGTTTACTTCTATGTAGATGACAAGTGCCACTTTTTAAAATCATAGGATGCGATTTGAAGATTTGGTTGCTATTTCAAACTGTTTGAGCAATTGTATTGAAGCTTTCTAATTGGTTGATTTTAAAATTGATAAAGTTACATGCTACAAGACTTATTTTAATTTTAGTTATATAAAGAGAAACATATAATGAAACTGAGATTATTATTTATTGAGAGCAAATATATGAGAAATGAATTGGAAAAACATCCCTATCTAATCAAAAGCTCTGCACTAACTCCTGTTCCCAATCCTTCTTCCCCTGAATGTCAGATATGTCTGAAATTCCTTCCATGTTCATGTCTTGCCTTCAGTTGCTGACTTGCAACAATTTAAGCAGAGCATTAATAGTATCAATCTCACCAGTTTCAGAACACATGTGAAGGCTAAGTGTATTGTCTTTTCCTCCAGATCCAGCAAGTAAAATAATAATAACCCTTTCTGCTACAGACACAAGGTCTGAACTTTTGGCGGAAGGAACTAGTTGATTATACTGACCGCAGTGATCAACTGGGACTTATTTTATTGATCCTGAAAGGATGAAAAGCAAAATCAATCATGGTAGAATCTGAACTCAGAATGTAAAGACCTGAAATGCCACTAAGCATTTTGCTCAGTATGCTAATAGTTCTGCCAGCTCACTGGTAATGGTTCTGCTAATGTATGCTAATGGTTCTGCCTTCATCATCATAATAATCATTTCTACTAAAGGTACAAGGCCTGAAATTTTGGGGGAGTGGACTAGTCGGTTAAATTGATCCCAGTGTTTCACTGGCACTTAATTTATTGACCCTGAAAGGATGAAAGGCAAAGTCAGCCTCAGTGGAATTTGAATTCAGAATGTAAAAACAGATGAAATGTCACTAAGCATTTTGCCTGGCAATGCTAATGATTCAGCCAGTTCGCTGCCTTAATAATAATAATAATAATAATAATAATAATAATAATGGGAAGTTGATCTACAGCAATAATTCTCACAGTGCAAGTCAAGATCCAGTTTGAAGATCCTAAAAATTTTCATATTGTGAAACCATCATTATTCCATAAACAATGATAAACAAGCCTCAGTTTAAAGTTTGGTTATCAATTGCTAATAGGCATAAATAAATATACAGATTTCCAGCACTTTTATAAATTTATGCAATATGGGTTCATTAGATGAAATCCTTTTATTTTCAACCTTTTGGAAAGCTGGAATGGGTTATCACAAAGAAAAATTATGAACCACAGGTATGTATTCACAAGCAAAAAACAGGTTTTAACTGAAGTATTGAAGACATGAGAAGGAATTAAGTAGAATATGTAGAAACAAGAAGGTTAGATTTTGGGGGAAGAGAAAATATAAAGAAAAATTTATATATCAGAAGCCCCTGCAGCTTTTAAGGATACCTGGTAGTGTAATAAATTGATGTATTTCAAAGGAAAATTAGAAATGTGGTTTTTGAGAATAGTATCAGAAAAGACTGTTTAGACAAGATAGAGCTATATGTTCCAATATTTCTATAACTGATGTAGGCTGAAGAGCAGAACAAATTGATGGTAGAAAATATTAATAATATTACAAAAATCTATTGATGAAAAACTGAAGCCTCACCAGATATATTTTGGAACAAATACTGACCTCTTGTCTGGTATACAGCTCTGAAATCTGGCTACAATAACTGGTCTAAACATAATACAGACTGATTATTGATCACACACAAGTCTCTATAATGGGTGTCTTACTGCTACAGCTACAATCAATATTCTTGTTTTATGTAATAATTTAGGTTTGCCAGAGCTATTTTTTACCCATTCTAATTTTTCTATCAGTTACCTTACCTTCATTTCACACATTACTAATCTTTTTATAATCATGTTTTCTATAAAATTTTTATATTGATAATCAGAATACCAAATTAATAAAAAAAGTAAAAAGAAAAAAAAGGTATCCTTTTATTACCTAAGCATATTTTGCACAGCTACTGCGATGGCTTACAAACTTTATTTTGAATAAAAAGGTATTCCTTGATGCCACCAAACATCTATTTATCTCATCTTAACTCTATTCAATATTCATTATCTCTCCAATAATACCACTTTCTCTCAAAACTCCATATAACTATTGTCATATGAATGGGGTCATGCCAAGCTATCCATCAGAGAATGGCAAAATTTGGCAGTAAGAATCTGGTTTTGTTTTTCTGTAATGCACTTGAAGACCTAAACTTTCTAAATGTGATGTTGATGGCCTACCTACTACTACTACTACTACTACTACTACTACTACTACTACTACTACTACTACTAATATCTTCACGAATGTGCTTTACTTAGTATTCACCTTAATACCAACCCACTACTTTAGGTCTCAGTTCAAATTCTCTTAGATATCATTTCCTCTTTCACTCTTTATCTTACATTGCCAATCTTTCTTCGTAACATTATTCTCTGAAACTCCTTTTCTTTACAGATTTTCTGTCAGCTGGCAACCGGCTGTTGTTCAAAGACAGTGTAGTCTTCAATGCACTATGTCGAAATAAAAGACAATATGACATAACAGAGCTAAGATGAAAAAGATCATAGATCTGCTGACCTGGGGCTAAGCAACACCAAGCATCAACACAAACAAAGCTTATGGTCTCATAGTAGTTCACATCCAACTGTGTTGCATTTGCATAATTGAGAAACACTACACACATCACTTGAAGGATGTTACTAACAGATGTCCTATCACCATTGCAATGCAAGGTGCCTCAGATCCCAAATTTTGAAGTTGGCTGAAAGGAACAGTCTTGCACCTATTTATATCAACAACACAAAATTAAAACCTTAAAAATTGCTCAAATGCTAAGCCTCACAATCAATGATTTTAACTATTACTGTATAATCAAGGAACATCTCCAAACATGTTTGATTTTATTAAGCTCTCATCAGCAAAGCATGGACTCCAATGTACTTGCTGAAGTAAATGAGATAATCACTATGGTTTCACATATGACAACAAAGAAAAAAAAAAAAAGAACAGAATTGCCACCAGCATGGCTTGTTTTAGTCTACTTAGCTGAGCTCACTCCATTGTTAAGTGAACAACTAATTAGGAAGAGCATTCAGCTGTAAAAATATTAAGTGACTTTAATATCACAGTTTAAAAAAAAAAAAAAGCACAAAACAAATAAGTCACTACCAAACTGTTTTCTGTATTTATAAAATGCTGAGTAAACTTGCATAATTTATATAGTCCCACCCAACCAGTTCTGCTCAGAGAAATGGCTAATCTCATGGTATATCTTGAAACAAACAACTGAACTACAATCCTACATTCTAGCATGAAGAACATTTGCTGCTGACACAAAGTAGAACTGGTCTGTTTGCTTCATAAAATAAGATGTATTTTAGCTAAACTGAGAAATACTCATTTAAGGTACAATGGTAGATTAATATTAATGTACCATCAGATAGAAAATTGTTATTCTAAACAAAGTTAAATCATTAATGGCTGCTCAAGCAATGTGTTTGTGTGTACTACACAAACAAACTGATATATATATATATATATATATATATATATATATATATACACACACACACACACACACTATAGAGATCAAAGAACCATAGCTTGCCCTTGTGTAGCAAAGGCAGACAATTCATGAAACATCCCATTTTCTTGGCCTAATATATATATATATGTGTGTGTGTGTGTGTGTGTGTGTATGTGTGTGTGTTTGTATATCTTAAAAGCACTATTCATAAAATATGCATTATTTACAACTTTGATATTAAATAAGTCTTCCAGTTCTAAGAACTGTTGTTTGCCAGCACATATGTGCATTGTTAGCACCAACCATTTTTTGAAACGGTACTTATTTTCTGGCATAAGAGATCTCTTATAAATGCATTTTATATGAACAATGAATGAAACTATTTTTTTCATTTGGTTTTACTAGACCAATGCTCAATTTCAGTTTCTATAAAAGGAAGCAGATGAAAGCAAGATCTTCCATTTGATAGAATGGAGGCTTATTACAGGTAGGTAACCTTAACTGCTGGAGTAAATGGAATTTAGTACTGCAAACCAACAACAAATTTGCCACGAATTATATCTATGAGCTACAGTGTTTGTGGCACATTTTAAAACACTAAGTGGACTTGGCCTTTCAAATTTTAGTGTTTGGGCCATGGATACATCACAGATCTGGAGGCAGATATGAACTTATTTGTCTGGTATTGTCAGCTAGGGTGCTATGCTTTAGAGTTTATTTTCAAGAATATATAGAGGAAACCAGTCATGTTAAAAAGGTCTCATCATTTTTGGTGACAAAAAATGTTAATTGCTGACAATTATAAATTTATTGTTTACAAGGAAAAGAAGAATTAAAATTTTCATTATAGAGACCTTACAGATTCAACAACAAATTTTATAGAAAAGCCAGTGTAGGAATTTCTAGTTGTTCTGAATTTTTTAATAAGATATAATACTGTAGTGTTTATATTGTGCATTTATATCTCTACTTATGTCATTATCCTTCAGAGAGCTGGACCTCTTCATAAATTTTTTAAATGCATGTTAAATTTAAAGTGAAAAGTAATATGAAAAATGCTTTGATTAAAGCAAAATTGTAAAGATGCAGAAATAAAGTTACAGAAATAAAACTAATTTCCATTTAAATTAATATTCATTCAACTACTTGATGAAGGTAATAGACTAAGAATTTGATTATATTTGCAGTAAAGACTTTCACAAGTCTCATGTGAAAGTATCTTGATTTTCCATGAAAAAGAAACAGCAAATCTAAACCTACAACCTTATAATTACTGCTAGCAACTCCAAATATATTTACAAGTCAATAAATTATATTAAAAATACACTTTCTCCAGACTTGCTTCATGTTCTAGACATCTCACTATAAACTACTTTATACCTGAAAATTTCAAATTCAGTCTAACAGTAGATTTTTTTTCTAAATTCTCCATAATTTTTACTCAACCTTACTTGTCCTTAAACTTTCTGGCAGTATGATCTTAGAATTTTTGTTTAGAATGATAAAAGATTAAAGTTCCTGTGTCTTTAAAGAATTATAAAGTACTTATTTTGAACTAAGCAGTTCATTGTTTCACCATAGACAGCTTTTAAAGTTTTCGTTACAGTGCTTAAATTTCATGTGTTAGGGAAATATTAAACTTGTTCCAGCAAAATCTTGAATGCATTTTTTTTTTGTTCAAACTAAGTAGATGAAACCATATTCAAGTTAATTGGTGACACAATTATATGAGAGCAATAACTTAAGCTGTAGCTTCTTAGTTACCATTATATTGGCACTACTATAGTTGCTGTTCAATAGTAGTCATTTATGTTACACAAGTGAAGTGACATTAACCTAATTATCACTGTAGCATTGTGTATAACAGGAACTGCTCCCTCTACCAATCTTTCTTATTTTTATACACACTCTATTCTTTGTGAAATGTATTCCTCAAAATAAATTCTAAGAAGTGTTTATTCTATTTAAAAAAAAAAAAAGAATTTAGAAATTCTTTTATTAGTCTTCTTTTATTCTCAACCTTGTTTTGTATAACATTTATAATCTTTGGCATGTTCTCAAAAGCATTTTCTTCAGGCAAGAAAAATGTCTACTTCAAACAGTACATTTAAAGCAATTTTGCTTATTCTTTATTTATTTTATTTATTTATTCTTTTAAAGTGCAAGTATAAACTACTCTAACCTTTGACATGCCATTCTTCACATGTTTCAGGCAGTGCTTTCCTTTTAACTCTATTGAAGATAAATCAAAGAACATCAAAAGGTGTAACCATTAGAAGGGATTCATAAGATACTGGCAAATTGGTTTCAACTATCTACACCTTAACTCTAAAGCTATGTAGCAAGAGTTTAAAAGAATCCATAATCAATCAGTTCTCACAACCTTATCACAAGAATACATAAAATTAACTGTTGCTTCATCCTTCCCTCTAATAATCATCTGAAATTGTTTTAGCTCCAGTTTTATTTCTCTAAATCACAGAATTTGTGGTAGCTAAAGATCAATAAACTAAATCCCATATCAGCATTTCGATCTTTTGAGGTTAATGGCTACATGCTTCACCTATTCATGGTTTGTGAAAAGCATATGCAGAATTCATGATCATTTCATATAACACTTTAACATTTCTTTGGGATAAGAGTAGAATGCCAGGCTTTATCAGCTTTTGGTTTAACAGTAAAGGTACAAAGACATAAGTATTAGGATGTGAGCATGATTAAAGCAAAGGGTTTATAGTTTAGGGACTTTCTTAATATGATGCATACACTGTAGAAATTAAAGGAGAAGAATAATGATTGATGATAGAGATACAAAATATTAACAGTTAAAATGTGTCATATTATGGCAACAGATCAAATGTTAATATATTATGTACAGATAAATAACATTATTTGAAAAAGCAATAACATAAAACATTGCTTTGATCCTTTCAGAAGCTCAAAACTAAATATATATAAATCTTATTAATCCTTACATGAATCTCACAACAGATTTTTCAAATTTAGCTATTAAATTATAAAAGAAATCAACAAATATTGATAACTAACAAACATGTTTGCAAAAGAGAATATTTTCAGAGACCCCTAAAATGTAAGGATTAAATATGATTTAAAAAAAAAAAATGAATTAAGGAACATAAATAATATACACATACAGGCACATGACATCAGTAGTTCAATCATAATGCTTTAAAATGTTGCATAAATAAGATATAAGATTACTACATTATGTATTACTGGCACCAACTTACTAAGTATTAAAACAAGTTTCACATCAACTTTAGAAAGAATGATAAGTAGTAGGAAGGGTATCCAATTGTAGAATCATTTACTCAGACAATCCTACCTCTGCAAGTATACAAAATTTTTTTTTTAAATCCAAATTCAACAGCAATGAAACATAAAAAAATGTGAAGTCAAATGTAAACTACATTTTTTTATCAGAATCTATTTGCCGCCAGAAATATCTCTAAAGTATAGGTGAACAGTTCAACAAATAACCACACTATGTAAACATGCATATTATTTTTAGTACAACAGGAAGACATGTTTGTTCTGCAATACAATAAAACTTAAAAATAACAAGCCAATGACAAACCTCTATGCAGCAGTAACCATAAATAGTAAGCAAATCTCTCTCAAATTACATCCTACCATTCCACCCACCAAAAAAAAAACAAAGGACAAACTGGATAATGTGCTCCTAGATATACTATATCTGTAAACAGAATGGCCACAGCTTAAAAACCTCCTGAGATCATGAGCCTTCTCATTCAAGGTTCATCAGGGGCTAAACAACTTGGAAAAACACAAACATACACACACTCACACATAAAAAAGTCCACCAAAATTTGAAAGCTTAAAGCTGGTTTCAAGAGGAAATAAATACTTCCAAATATAATTACATGAGTGTGCACAAACACATTCATCATTATCGTTACCATATTTTAGGGCATCTTGAATTCAGTCACATGGTTGAAAATACCTCTGGCCCAAATTTGGACAACTGATTTATTAGATGAGTGGCTGAGGTGTATATTCATAACCAATGGAGTGTATGCCATATGGCTTGTAGTCAACAGTAACATGAATTTGTATTGCTCAGCTCAGAATGTTCAAGCAGTTACATCACATCTTGGAGTTTCTATTGATGAATATTGCAAACTGCCTCAGTATAAATTTTCAGATAAGCAAAGTCTACAGTCTACAATTATGCTTGGATTGGACAGGTACTACAGTGTCTATCTCTCTATATAACCTATTTTATTATTATTAGCAGGAAAATGGCCCCCATTTGTTTCATAAGCCCAGTTTATAATTGTGTACTGAGTCCTTATTTGAACTATGGTCCTCTCAAATCCTCCCTAACTGGTATATTCCATATATGAGGGGTGTATGAAAAATTTTGAGCCTTGAAGTCTTGTACCTTCATCAGAAGTCTTGTACCATGTTTTTTTTTTTTTTTGAGGCTTTAGACTTTTCATACACCCTTTGTATGTGTATGTACACACAAACACACATATATATAAATAAATATGTGGAACATACCATAGTCTATCAGTGGGCTAAAATATTCTAATCTAATCTAATATATATATATGCAAGGACACATACACACAAAAAACTAAAGAAACCAAAATATTAATATTAAATAAACATAAGGTGGTGAGCTGGCAGAATCATTAGCCCACTGGGCAAAATGTTTAGCTGCATTTTGTCTGTCTTTACTGTCTGAATTCAACTGAGGTACTTTGCCTTTCATCCTTTCAGGGTCAATACAATAAGTACTAGCTGAGCACTGGAGTTCATGTAATTGGCTTAACCCCACCCTCTGAGTTAGCTGGCCTTGTGCCAAAATTTGAAACCAATATTAAAAAACATCAATTCACCTGACACAATGCCATGCTTCAAATACAAACTCAATCTCATAGGTAGATGAATAAACAGCGAACATATAAGAAATCCCATCAAATTCGGTTTGTGGGCCTTTAATGTCATCAGTAGTGTGGCATAGTGAAGGTGCATGGCTCAGTGGTTAGAGCATCGAGCTTACGATTGTGAAGTTGTGAGTTCGAATCCCAGACCGAGCTGCGTGTTGTGTTCTTGAGCAAGACACTTTATTTCACGTTGCTCCAGCTCACTCAGCTGTAGAAATAAGATGCAATGTCACTGGTGCCAAGCTGTATCAACCTTTGCCTTTCCCTTGGATAACACTGGTGGCATGGAGAGGGGAGGCTGGTATGCATGGGCGACTGCTGGTCTTCCATAAACAACCTTGCCCATAGGTGTAATCCCATGGTCAGTCATGACCTAAGGGGGTCTCAGCATCAGGTTCCTACACTAGTTTTAATCATTGGACTGAAGCCATGTGGTAACATCACTTCAGGGTTTTTAATTCAATTATATCAATCCCTGTACTTGTTTTAGGGATCCTTGTTTACTGAATGGTTAAATTATATTTTAATATAAAATGCCTGTAACTTGATGCATTGTTTTACACAGGTATAAATAAAGAAATATATACACACATGCATACTGACACAGAATGGGTTTCAGCACAATTTCCATTAACCAAATTCTTTTCAGAAAGCTTTGGTCAATTCGAGAAATTTTCTCAAGGTACACCATGACCAAACTTGAAACTATGCATCTACAAAGAGAACTTCTTAAACACATACGCTTGCAAGCGCACACGCACACACATACACACACACAAATGCACATTTGCAGATAAACCCAATTTTTTTGTTAAAGAAACCGATATATGTAGTTAAATATGCATTAACATACTTAATGCTTTTGATACTAAACCGTGTGAGACCAACCCCTGGTTCTATGATACAAACTTCTTATTTAAAGTGATATAAATTAAACTTTCCTTCAACATTTCATGTTCCAAATACCAGTTTAATAATGACTAAGATATTTTATTAAATGTTTCATAATTTTCAAAATTAATTGAACCAAAAGCAGAGTCTTTTAACAGAAATATAACAAAATGATTAATGCAGTGAATTACAATTTTTAATCAATTGAAATTATACATGTAATGAAAAGTAATAAGCATTAATGAAAACTGCTCTGAAAAAAATAGAAGGGAAGAAACTCTGAAACTTCAATTTACCAATGGAGATATGCTGTGGACAGGGAGACAGTCTAATTTGATGGTAACTCTGGATGTTTCCACCTTATCAGAACTCTTTGGTAAAAAATAGTCAACATATAGATACCAGACTACAGAAGGATTGAAAGCGCATATAGATTTGGTATGATAATAATTTATTGATTCAATTATTTGAAACAATATTACTGGAAAATGTCCCAAGCATATCACCTACATGAAGAACATTTAGTTAAGTACAGGCAACCATATTTAATGTAGTGAGTTAAAAATAATTTTTAATCAAATGTAATTATAGCTGTAAGTCATTAGCACTAATAAATCTGTGAATCATCTCAGTAATTTTAGCCTTTAATTTAAGTGGAAATTATTTATATTTGTGTTATCTTAATTACACAAGATTATTAAAAGTAATACTGTTTAGAACAGTCTGCTGAAAGTTTTTGAATTGAACACAAATAAAACAATCACCACTTTACACAGCAGAAAGCTAAGTTTTTCTAGTTGTTTTATAGCTATAGAAAAAATATAGTTGTCACTTGACCAACTCAGTCCAATTTTTCACAATACAGGAACCAGTGTCTTCGAAATGGGGACATCTGAACTTCTGTTGACTTAGAATAACATGATAATAACATATAGCTGCATATTCATGTTTACCTTGGAAGGTAGACAATAGAGTAGAGAGAACTCTTTAGTTCTGCAGGAGGCAAAGGAACCTCTCTAGTGCTGGTGCCATAAAAAATGCAGCCAATACCTCTCTGTAAGTGGTTGGTAATTGAACAGAGATAGTACTAAGTACCAACCCGGATGAAACCAGCTCTGAGTACAAATGTCTTGTTTTCATAAGTTTTCAATTAAAATCTTCCACCAAACATTCGTCACAATTTATGTTCCTAACACTAGCTGAATGATGACTAAGCTATTTTACTAAATTTTTTGTTATATTTAAAGTAATTGAAAGAAACACAGAACATCTCAAAATGAATACAGTAACGAAAGGGTTAATCTTGTCATGAACATGACAACTTCTGTTGCGCTGGTGGCACAATAAAATGCATCCAGAACAGCCTGTTGGTTATGTTAGGAAGGGTGTTGAGTCTTTGAAACAATGTCAAAAGCAGAACATGATTAAGACATGATTTATTGACCAGTCAAGGAAGGCAATAACCCTAAGAACTGACTAGGAGCACATGGTATGTGCATCCAGTATGGAAAGAAGACATTCACACGTAGCCGTATCCAGCCCAAATATTCTACTTGTATTATGTTCAAACTGTCCAGATTTGGCCTCTCATATCTATCCTACAATGTCATTCTAAAAATAAACAATTACATCATTATAATCTTGAAACTTCAAGATAATGCATAATTAATTCAAAAGAATGTGAATGAAAAAGTGTTGCATTTGATAGAATAATCTGAATGCTAAAGGGTTAGATGATAATGAATTAAGCTCCATAACAACCAATGTGGAATACTGAACAATGTTGAAGTAAATGTCTTCTACACAAGCATCTTTATTTCTAGACAGAAGGACCATTAAGTGCCTAAAGTATTATTGTCTGGAACAATACTAGCTACTGGATTTGATTTGTTAATTCTTTTGAATTCACAATCTGCTTAATCTCAAAGACAAGTAGTAGCAATTCATCTCTACTTTTGAAAAGTACCCAATACCAATTTCAGACACATAAGCAAAGCCTCAAGTGAAGTTCATTGCCTACAAGATTAAAGGTAAAAAGATTCAAATAAGAGATAAGTTGATAAATCTGATAACTCACCAAAGCAATTTTAATGCAATCTTATCTGCAAAAAACAAAAAACAAAAAAACTATGATAGAAAGAGGGGGCAAGACTATAAAGTATAAAAAGCAATATGTTTCAAAGGCTCACAGTTTAGAGGTAAAATGCATCTTTTATAGAAACCATTAAGAATTTCTTTAAATCGATAACCTACATTACAAAGAGAAAAAGCAACCTCCAAAAATTTTAAATATATTTTATCACATATTTCATTGTTGCTTAAAGTGAATATTATGACTGTGTTCCAATAAATAACTAATAAAAGTTTTGGTTAAACAGTCTGTAAATAAATGTAAAGTGTGTTTTCAAACACAGTTTTTTGTTTTCCTACTAGGTTTATGGAAAACAACAGGTCACATGAGAATACATATATGCTCTGGGCTGTTCATCATGATGATGAACTACTTTTTCTATCTACTTCTGCAGTCTTTCCATTATAGCTAAGATGGGATTAATTTGTCTATATTTTTTTTCTCTTGTCTTCATCTATCTTCTTGTAGACAATATTTAGGTAATCAGAATGCAAATGAATGGCTATAATGCCAACGAAATTCTTTACACATTGGTTTATTTCTTGGTTGTCACTAAATTTTGACTTACAACAAATATGGTCAACTATAAGTTTATACAACTATAGTAAGTACTAGTCAAGTATAGTACTATAGTGAACTGTTAGTCACTTGCTATATTACGTCATACAACATATATAAATATCCATCTATAAATATTGTAAAACCAGTTTAGTACATTTTCCTTCTGGAGATGGTCTTATAAATAAACTTTTGGTATGAACTATAGTTGTAAGTAGGGTTATGGAATTGGCACACAAAACCTTGGCCTTTAACTCATCAATTTACGGTGCCATTGAATACCCTATTTGTAATTAGACTAATCATATATTTCTTATATTGATTAAAACCACAAAACATACATAACCAATATGAATAATCAGACAATGTTTTAGCACCACTAACCTGTCTGGGTTAAATGAAAATAACAATACTGAGTGGGTTTTTTTAACCTGCCTGAGACCACCCCAAGTTCTATAAACTTACTGTTTTAAAATGGTCTAAATCATAATCTTCCATCAAAATTTTGTGCTAAGTTGCTCCTGATCCCAGCTTAATAATGAGGTTATTTTACTAAATTCTTCATTATTTAAAAAATCATTTGAAATAAAGGCAGTTTATAATAACAGAAGTATGGTTACAAAGTGTTAGTTACATTTATTAAGGAATTTACAAACAATTTATCCCTACTAAATTTATGAAAGAAACATTGTATCTATAAAATAGGAGTTAAACAATAAGTCCAAATCCAAGCTTTACAAATTTTGTTCTTAGAAAGAAATTTGCTTTTACTAGATCCTCCTTGGTAGAAACCCTTAAATCTGATTGGACTATTTTCAGTGTAGAAACCAGTCAAATTAATATTTGTGAAGAGGAAATTTTAACACATTGTATAACAATTTATATTTAGTCCACAGCTTTTTTTTTATCAACTACCACTCTACTAACCCAGTAATTGCTTCTGACTTTGGTTTTAAGCCCAACGTTCAGCCTGTTTCATAGATCCAACCGTTATCAATCATAGAGCCACTGTAATAATCCACTGTCAGTTCCTTAATGTGTGTGACTTAAAAACTTAGCATGTTTAAAATTTTCAGCATTTTAGTATGAACTTTCGTTTATATGGCTAGAAGATGAATTTTCAGTCAAATATTAGACCCAAGTAATGATGGAAATCTATTACCAAGTTAATTTGTGTCACTAAAGTCACTTTAATACAGTTGACAATACTGTACAGTATGTACTTATTTGGAAAATCTGAAACAAATATGGATATAGATTACACTAAGTTGAAATGCTACTCTTTCCCCTATATGCAGAAAAATCATCAACATACAGAGATCCTTGAGCTTATTTCCTAAAATCTAGGACATAATGTTTATATTTTTAGGCCAAATAAGGTATATTCCAAAACAGGAGTCAATTTAGATCAGGATGACATCTGCTGGTAAATAGTAGCAAAAGCATAGGAAAGTATTTATAGCAGCAACAGCAGGTAGTAATTTTAGCATCTATTGTTTGTTGAATACAGTATTATATACATAAAATTATTACATTCCCCTCCCCACAACAAAAATATAAAACAACATAGTACATTATTACTGCCAGATCAATATCTTTCAATAGATATTTTAAAGTGAATAGAGTGATGGAGTATAAAGTTCACAAGGAGTTCATTAGTAATGTTTGTTTGGGTGGCTGTGTTGGTGCTTTGCCAGGAGCCAGGGTAGATAAGTCAATGTGATTTTTATGAATATTGGTATTTTAGTTGGATCACACTTATATCTACCTTCAGTGTTATATTTCCTGATGGAGTTCATTCCCTAACTGCAATGGTATGTTCTTAAACACTGGGAAAACAAATGTCAGCATTTGGGGGATTTGATTGCAATAGTTCAACTTTGACTAAGCGTTCATTCCTTAGAGATGTACCCCCTTAATAGATTCTTTCTACCTTAGGAAAGCCAGGTTGACATACTCATTGTTGCAACAGTTTCAGAGGAAAAGTGAAGATATGTTCAAACAGTGTTGAGTTTGAAGGGTCACATAAAGTGTAAGGCATTAAGTTGAATAGATTCCTATGTTGTAGTAGTAGGAGCAAAAGTAAATTTTTAAATAGATCCTAGAGTTCATGTTATGGTTTTCCGGATGGTAACAATATAACACACATATCGCCCACTTCCTAAAAGGTGTTATGAAAGCAATACAGATGTACCTGGAAGTTTATATCTACTATTATTCAGGGTCTTATTAGATTTCAAAACAACTTTTGATTTAGATATATTTTTCTTATGCTTCTCTTTGATCAAACCAGTTATGGTGCATTATCTTAAATAGGCATATATACCTACCGGTTCATTTTGAGGGGAAATGGAATTTGAAAAAAATCTCATAATGTCATTAACTCCTTTAAAATGTAACTCTGGAAAGATGAATAGAAAATACTTAAAAACATATGTGAAGGCTGAAGAGCTGTTGAACTACAAGTTTTTCAGATTGTGGCCTACATTTCATACTAATTTTAGTAAGTTAACCCTCTAACATTTAAACCAGCTATATCCAGCTCAAATATTCTACCTGTTTTATGTTGAAAGTGGCCAAATCCAGTCTTTCACACCCATCCTACAATGTTATTCTAAAAATAAACACTCACATCTTCAAAACCTTGAAGCTTACAAAGTACTATGTGGTTAATTTTTAAAAATGTGGATAAATAAGCATTAGATTTGATAAATTAACCTGAATGCTAAATTGAAGAAAGAATAAACCAAAATAAAAGTCAATTAAAATAAGGCTTTAATTTTCACTCTGCCGTTAAACTGAAAAGTGGTAGTTTACAAGGGTATTTATAGCAGCAGTAGTAAATAGTAAATACAGCATCTGATAAAGCTTCAACTATTTCTATTACATTACAGACTTATTTACATAAAATTACAAGTCTATCTCATCTCCAGCTCAAGAGAATTATACAAATGAGTATTTAGTTCTACAATAAAAATTTTGTTTTAAAAACATTGATATGAAATTTAGCATGTTGCCTTTCTTCAACAACTTATACAAGCTGTCTCATCTCTAGCTTGTAACGCTTGTTCAGTCATGCTGAGATATGGCCAAGGGTCCCATTTATTTACCTCTGGGTATACTGTTGTTCTACTATATCATAACAATAATCATTGGGGATCAAAATGCTGAATTAAGTAAATACTGTAGGAAATATTACTTGTTCTTTCCACAGAACACCAGAAATGTTAGTCTAAGCTGATAGCTAGATAAAACTCAGATTATATTACTCATGCTCTCAGGAAAAGTATGAACATTGCAACATAACATTTTAACTCCATGAAAAATTGCAAACTCTCTTGGCTGCTGAAAAATAACAGCAAACAAAATAATCTTGCATGATATACTTATTTTTAGGGGTTCCCAACCATTTTTTATCTATGCACCCCTTTGATTGCTATTCAATGCTATTCAATGCTTAAAAACTAGTTTTATAGAAACTTCTTTTAAAATTCCTATTTTGCTTTTCATGAAGAAACCTGTTTCTTGCAATACATACATCTAAAGCAAAATTTCTTCAGGGGCACCTTAAAATAATATTGTGGATCCCCAGTTTACTATTTTGTTGAGTGGAACCCCAAAAATCTTATATGGACATTAGGTGCCATATAAGGACTCTGGTTAAGAACCACTTATTTAATACAAAGATTACTAAATATTTTTAATTAGGTTCACTTGTAAGTTTCAGTGAATTTATTTTTTGTTAAGAACTTTCTTCCTTTTGTATCAAAATAAAGGTAGCCAGCCATTGAAGTCAAAATCGTGTCATATATTGAAAAGAAATCAGCTCAAAAGTAATAAAATAAATGAAATTTTAGTATTTAACAATACTTTATTGTGGATTTATATAAAAAAAAAGTATGAAAAATCTTCAGGAGTCAGCTGTACCAGAAATATAACTGAATTTCTCATGGCAAGGTATTATTGGAAAAGTAATTTAATATGGTACATAAAACAACACCTATAAGGAAATTTACAAACTTTCTGATATTATAGAGAATGTTTCATTTTGATATACACTATAACTTGGTGTATTCAATTATAAATAAAAATAACTGCACTCAGGGCAGAAGCCATCTGATTTGAGAAAGGTTCTCTGAACCAATCTTTTATGCAGGTAGTTACCTTGATTACCAAAATGGAACATTACAAATAATATTTTTACTTTGGCATATAAATAATATATGACACTGTCTATTAGTACAATTTGCCAAATTAACAGGGGAGGAAGAGAGAGAGAGAAAAAGAAAGAGAAGTTATCTAGATATCAACACCATTAGCAGCAGCAGCCTTTTAATTGCTGATTTTTAAAAACTTGTATGGGTTACATGGATCTTCATTGTTGTTTCTTTCTATTAGTTACCTCTTGCAAATTACTCAAGAGCAACTATTTCATTTCAACCCTTACCAGCTTCCAATTAGCCTATAGCCAGCATCATATTCATATTAGATCTCCAAGCAACCTATTAAATCACCAACAAATGTTAATTTACTCCAAATTCTTTTACACATCAACTTAGTCATGCTCCACTGCTCCACTCAGTTTTATCTAGCTACTGTCAATATTTCACACTCACACCCATACAGCATCATATTTTTACCTATTGAATACATCCTACCTTTTTATGTAAAAAAAAAAAAAAAAAAAAAAAGCAGCCATTGTTAGTTTTAAAAGGCAGCAATTCCTTAATCTATTTCTAATCACTTTACATTGCAGATACTTAGTTACTAATAGTTCCGTCTCCAGTACTGATTACGTTGTCAAAGTAGCAATGTAAATAGTAATGTAAAGTACTAATAGCTGTTGAAATGGCTATAAAAGAAAGATACTAACTTCAATTGTATGCTGATTTAAATAGCATAACTAAAACAATTTGTTTTATTTAAAAATCATAAATAGCAATTTTAGTTCTAAAGACATTTTCATCAATGAAGTTACATCTAAAATCTTAGAAACAGCTGGAAATAATTTTCAAAATGACATAAATCAGAGATTGATTAAAAATACAGATGACAGTTTTGAGAGCTCAGTTCAAATTTTGGTCTCTGTTCTTATCTGATGTTATCTTAGAATTCCTCATCTTCATTGTTTTACCTTTCCCATATTTACATGGATTAGATAGAATTCACTGAGGCATATTTTATACAGCCAGGTGCCCGTCCTGTTGCCAACCCTAACTTGTTTTCTAATAGCGTAATATCTCTTCACAATTGGAGATGTCTTCATAGATGATTAGGAGTGAATGATACTGCTTGTATGACAGTGATGCCAAGACAAAGAGGCACAAACATAAACACACTTGGTAGTATGTGGTAGTGTGTGTCTACACACACACAACAGGCTTTATTCAGGTTCCATTTACCAAATCTATTGACAAATAAGTAGAAAACTTTAGTCCAAGGTGTCATGCAGTGGGACTGAACCTGATATCAAATGGTTGGGAAGCAGATGTCTTAACTCTATGGCTGTGCAGGGAAGTGATGACCAATAAGGCCCCATTCAAAAGTTCATCTATAATCTCACTTCACATATAATACAAGAAATATGACATAATTTTAGTAACCATTTTCTATGCTAAAGCACCATATCACTATTATTTCAAGCTTGAATCACATCACCTTTAGAATCTAAACTTGAGATCAGATATCTCTTTCTTTCTGGATATGCCTTTCTTGTTATTCTGAGAACATTTGGTGGAAGTGCTTTTCTACAGCAGGTAGAAGAAATTCACCACCGCAAAGATGAAATGAATGATTACAGATAAAGAACACATCACATCACATCACATCATTTTTTTTTCTATAAAGATAAAAGCCAAGAAATAATAATAATAATAAACCCTCCTACTATAGGCACAAGGCCTGAAAGTTTTGGGGAGGGGCCTAGGTGATTACATCAACCCCAGTGCATAACTGGTACTTAATTTATTGACACCAAAAGGATGAAAGGTAAAGTTGACCCCGGCGGCATTTGAACTCAGAATGCAGAGACAGACGAAATACTGATAAGCATTTCGCCAGGATGCTAATGATTCTGCCAGCTCTCCGCCTTAAATAATAATAATAATAATAATAATAATAGTCATTACAAATGCTTGGGAAGAGAATATCACAGACTTCACTGATTTAGAGTGGTAAGAACCTCTAAAAAAGACTGAAGGATATTTTGTTGCTATGGCATCTTCTAGGTATTCAGGCATATTTTTCAAGTAGTAATTATATATCCATTACCTGTCTTGTTTAATTATGTTTACCTTTAGATATCTGATAATAGTTGCTGTTTTCAATGCCAACTGGCAATAAATGGTCCAATAAATTGTAGATATGTAGCACAAAAGGAAAATGTTAGGTACTTTAAAATAAATAACATAAAAGAAAGATAAAAATATATGACTTAGCAGCAGAAGCTTAAGGGATATTTGTAGAAAAAATACAAAGAAGGAGAATAGATAACTTTGGAAAGCTCAGCATACAACAAAACCTTATTGTAATTACTTCATAAAACAAAACATAAGGTGTGGATGTGTGGTAAAAAGTTTGCCCCCAACGACATGGTTCCAGGTTCAGTTTCACTGTGTGGCACCTAGGGCAAATGTTTACTATAGTCTCGGGTTGACCGAAACCTTGTGAATGGATTTGGTAGATGTAAACTTGTTGTGTGTGTGTGTGTGTGCATGATCACTGCTTGACAACCTGCGGTGTGTTTGCGTTCCAATAACTTAGCAGTTTAGAAAATGAGACCAATAGAATAAATACCAGTACTAGGGTTAATTCAAGTAAAATTCTACAAGGCAGTAACGGTAACACCATAGACAGAAATAATTACAGAGGTATCAAATTGTTGGATCAAGTGATGAAAGTCATGGAGAGGGTCATAGATCATCTAATTAGGGAGAGAGTTTAGTTGAGATGCAGTTTGGTCTTGTGCCAAGGAGAAGCACAGATGATGCTATATTTCTGCTAAGACAGCTGCAGGAGAAATTCCTAGCCAAAGATAAACCTCTGTACTTGGCTTTTGTTGACATGAAGAAAGCTTTTGACAGAGTTCACAAAACCCTTATCTGGTGGTCAATGCAAAAACTAGGGATACATTAGTAGTTGGTGAGAGCTGTACAAGCCATTTACAAGGATGCTGTCAGTAAGGTGAGAGTTGGTAACAAATATAGCAAAGAATTCCGGGTAGAAGTAGGGGTTCACCAAGGATCAGTAGTCAGCCTCCTCTTGTTCATCATAATTCTCCAGGCAATAACAGAGGAATTCAAGACACGCTGCCCCTGGGAGCTCCTCAATGCTGATGACCTTGCTCTAATAGCTGAGTAACTCCCAGAACTAGTGAAGAAGTTTCAGGTGTAGAAGCAAGGTCTAGAATCAAAGGGCTTTAGGATCAATCTAGCAAAAACCAAAGTCTTAGTAAATAGGAAAGTAGACAAATCACAAATCCCTTCAAGTAGATGGCCCTGCTCAATCTGTAGAAAAGGTGTAGGTAGAAACTCCATTAGATGTACCTGGTGTAAGCTAAGAGGTGCAGGAATATCAAAGGAAGATTAACTGGGAAGATAGTTTTTGTGTATGAAAGATGCACAGGCACCATAAACACAGAAAACAGATTCCATCACATGCCAGGGAGGAAAAACTAGAAGTAGTTGATAGCTTCCGTTACCTAGGTGACCAAGTCAGTAGTAGGGGCAGATGCTCTGAGAGTGTAGCTGCTAGAATAAGAATAGGCTGGGCAAAGTTCAGAGAGCTCCTACTTCTGCTGGTAACAAAGGGCCTCTTGCTCAGAGTGAAAGGTAGACTGTATGATGTCTGTGTGTGAACAGCCATGCTACACAGCAGTGAAACATGGGCTGTGACTGCTGAGGACGTGTAGGCTTGAGAGAAATGAAGCTAGTATGCTCCACTAGATGTGTAATGTCAGTGTGCATACACAACAGAGGGTAAGCATCCTGAGAGAAAAGTTGGACATAAGAAGCAGCAGGTGTGGTGTGCAAGAGAGATGACTGTGCTGGTATGGTCATGTGATGCGTATGGATGAGGACAGCTGTGTGAAGAAGTGTCACACCCTAGCAGTTGAGGGAACCTGTGAAAGAGATAGACCCAGGAAAACATGGGATGAGGTAGTGAAGCATGACTGAGACCTTTGGAGATATGCCGTGCTTCAGAAGACCTGGCAAGTCAAGTAAGATTGTAGTCATGGCCGACGCCAGTGCCGCTTGACTGGCACCCATGCTGGTGGCAGGTAAAAAGCACCATTCAAGTATGGCCGATGCCAGTGCCACCTGACTGGCACATGTACAGGTGGAACATTAAAAGCAGCATTTGAGCGTGGCTGATGCCAGTGCTGCCTGACTAGTACCCGTGCCAGTGGCACATAAAAAGCACCATTTGAGCATGATCAATGCCAGTGCTGCCCGACTGGATCCTGTGCCAGTGGCATGTTAAAAGCACCCGCTACTCTCACGAAGTGGTTGGCATTAGGAAGGGCATCCAGCTGTAGAAACCTTGTCAAATTAGATTGGAGCCTGGTGCAGCCAGCCAGTTCTCAGTCAAACCATCCAACCCATGCCAGCATGGAAAACAGACATTAAATGATGATGATGATGATGATGATGATGGTGGTGGTGCCCCGAAATGGCCACAGAGAAATTAATAATGTATAAATTATAATTTATGAACAACTCACAAATTCTTTAAAATTTAATTTAACTGTCAGGCTTATGATTAAATAAAACAAAAAGATACAAGTAAAAGATATTGTATAACAGATTTTGGACTGCACATTAAGAAAACTGGTCAGATTCACTTCACAACCAGATGGATCTACATTTGATTCCATGGCACTAGAGTGTCTTCTGCCAGAACGTTAGGTTGACCAATACCTTATGAGTGTAATTTGGTAGGCGTAAACTATGAAGAAGGACGTCATACATGTGTGTGTGAGTGAATATATGTGTGTGTGTGTATATACATATAAAGAGAGGGGGGAATAGATGTGTGTGTGCATGCGTACATGAGTCTATGTCTATCTGTGTTTATGTAACTACTAGTGTAATTGCACAGAGCTTAACCCAGTGATTCAACCAATATAGAGTAACAAAATAGTTATCAAACTAAAAGTAATAAGGTCTAGCACTGTTGTAACAGACTAAGCCTTTGAAGGTGGCAACATCCTAACATGGACAGAGTCCAATGGCTGAAACTAGTAAAAACAAAAATTAAAGAAAATGAAAAATTGCTGAATATTTTTAACTGCTTCCAATTGTAAAACAACACTTGCAATCAGTTTAAGTGAACTAATTAATCATAAAATAAATTATTAAACCATATTATTTTTGTTTTTAAATATTTGATTCTAAATCAAACTCTTTGCAGATCAAAAGTGTACAGAAAATGATTTTAATATAGCTTTCTAGGAATAGGCCTTGAGTTTGATAAATTAAACACTGAGAAATTAAATTTTAAAGAATCCGTGAGAATTGTTCATAAATTATAATTTATACATTATTAATTTAACTGTCAGGCTTATGATTAAATAAAAACAAAAAGAATCATAAATTCTTCATCAGTGTGCAAGATTATTAAAGTTTATGAATTTTTTTGCTATCATTTGGCTCTGTACCATGGACAACAAACACAGATTTACTGCTAACACAAACCTATTTCAAAAAGAGTACCATGTAACCTGAAGATAATAAATTTGATAAATTATGCAACTATTATAGATTTATCCAAATAATATACCGCTTGAGAATTCACTATAAAACTATAATTGTTATAGAATAGAAAATGTTGCTGCTGCTATGTATAAAAAGTTAATGAGATAAAGCAATTATTAAAAAAAATGTTTTGGTGATAACTGCTCAAACCAAGTTGCAAATTAAGATTAAATTCCTGATTGGAATCATTCCATGTAACAACACTGCAGACTAAAAATAAGACAACTTCATACTTAAAAAAAAAGCAAACTAAATAAATACAATTTAAGCATTCTAGTGATTGGTGGTGATAATGGTGAAGAGATTAAATATGCTGAGTGAGTAATTAAAAACTGAAAAATGAAACGTGGATCAATACAGAAACTGTTTAGAGTTTAGAATTTGATCTTGAAGGCTAAGCATGAAAATGTAAAACTCAAAGTTCTTTTCACTGAATAGAAGGGAAGTTGGAAGTTGATGTTATGTGTTCAGTGCAAGGAAAAGATACTCAAATGGTGCAGTAGGATCTTTGGTAGGCTGACAGAAACATTATTTACAGATATTATGATAATAATGGTTTCAAATTTTGGTACAAGGCCAGCAGTTTTGAGGGAGGAAGACAATTACATCGACCCCAGTGTTCAACTGAGACTTATTTTATCAACCCCGAGAGGATGAAAGGCAAAGTCAACCCTGGTGGCATTTGAACTCAAAACATAAAGATGGATGAAATTCTGCTAAACATTTTGCCTAGCATGCTAATGATTCTGCCAGCTTGCTGCCTTAATAATATGCAGAAGCAGTTAACAGAACAAAAACTGACAAAATGAAGCCCAAGAATAGTACAGGTAATTTCCTAAGTAAAGTTAACAGTATTAGGTGATTTAATTAGACCCAAAAATAGCTGCAGTGAAAACAGTAACTACAGTAAAGAAGAGCTAGAAGTTCAGGGAACTGTTATTCTTACATAAGTATGATGTTGCATGTAATAAGACATGGAAACTAAGTAAGGAAGATGTATGAAGGGTGGAACCAAATGATGTGTGCACAATTCACAGTCCAATAGATATACAATAGCCAGTGGAGAACTCAGGTGACAGAATGGTTGAGCATTAAAGTACCACATGTTCTTTGTGGAAGACAACTATAAAAGATAAATGGTGCAGTCAGATCTCAGAACACTGAGCCTCAGAAAGATTGTAAAAGACAAAATAGATGCTTATATTACAAAAGGCTCAGAAAGTGCCATAAACCACTTGGATTTACTGCCTCCTGTTTAAATCAAAATACCAACATAAACAGTGTAACTATGTTGGGGATTAACATGGAATTCCATTAAACACTTATAAACTCTTTGATGTTGTTATGGTGTTAATGTTGTGTTCCCAGAGCTAACTCATTATGCAGTCTTTGTTATTACTATTTCTATAACCAATAGGAAAAATAATTTTGAAATACATATTACTGATCAAAGTAATAAGTAAATTGAATAAATTCACACACACTCACACACCCTATAGCGATTCACTAAAATAATAATTGTTTAGAATTTGTCACTTATCTAGCAGATAATTTACAATTAAATGTTAGAAATAAATATTGATTTTAGGAATAAATTTACAGGTAAATAGCTTTTTTTTGTTTTAGTCAAAAGTGAAGGTAGTGCACATGATCCATTACAGGGCTTCCAAGACCGGTGGATAGAAAAACAATTGAATAGTGGCTTTTGCACGATTATCACTATTGATCAGATTGTTGGATAATGTTATACACCATGGTCACAATGCACTTTTTTGCATTGTTGTAACTTTTGAAAGATACCACCCAGCTGGCTGAGTGGGTAGGTCAACAACACCCCTGACTGGAATGCTTGTCGACTGCAGAATTACTTATTCACAACTGAGTGGACTGGAGTAACATGAAATGAAGTGTTTTGCTCAAGAGCACAATGCAGCACTGGTCTGGCAACTGAAAGTGTGATCTTGTGAGTGATCCTAAGTGCAACATCCTAACAACTAGTATCTATGTGCCTTTACCAACCATATGGTTATACTAGAGCAAAATTAAAATATCTTTACATTTCACTGACTTTACCTGGTTTGAGGTAAAATTGTAGAAAATCACTGATAACTTCAAAATAGTAATGGTCATTGTTAGTTGAGTTATGCTTGGTTTACATCCATATTCTAGCTGTAAAGAGCCAGGTTTATTGTTGATGCTATTCAAATTTGGTTTTTGCAATTTTTACTTTGCATATGATCCTGATTGACATCAAGGTTATAATGCACCTTCAATTTATTCAAAGTGATCATTGTATAGTCACTTCTCTACTTGGCACAACACACTCTTGTAAAATAAGAGAAGTCTCCAAGAAGTCCATCTCATTTATACACAATAATTCAAGATGAAAGGCAGCTGCAAATGCCCCAGGAAGACTAACTGACTAGAGTTGTGAATGATTCCTAGCAATCCCTTGCAACTAAGGCAAACACCTGAGAAGTGGTCCACCACATCTTAGGAAATATTCTAGCTTAGCGGCATTTTGTTATCCTGTAAAAGAACCCTTGCACTGTCACTCAATCAAAGAAACTATAATAACTGTACTTGAAAATATATTAGATTGTCACTTTGGTTGTGTGTACACACACACACACACACACACGTATGCATGTACACATACATTGTAAGGCACGAAACCGCGTTTGTGCACTTATATGATTTATGAACTTATGTATGTATTTATTTTGCTTAAATATAGCGATATAATCTGGTGTTAAAACTCAATAAACATATGCTTCAGAATAAAGTATTAGTTGAGTATAGAGCCTAACTTGAAATTAGATAAATGATGAGTTACAAGGAAATTATGTAACAAACTCCATTAGCTTACAGCTGTTTCAGCTATAAAATGCAGTGCATTCAAAGATGAGTACATGTGCACCATCTTATAGCTTCCTTGGAGCTCCAAGGAAGGTATAAGGAAATGAATAAGTGCTCTGCTCTGAGTGCACTGCATCTTCTAGCAGAAACAGCCGTAAGCTACTGAAGTTCATTACATAATTTCCTCTTCCCTTGTCATTTATTTAATTGTGTGTGTGTGTGTGTGTGTGTGTGTGTGTGTGGCAGTGTGCTAAAGAAACTAGTTTTCCAACCATGTGGTCTCAGGTTCACTTCAACTACATGGTACTGTGGACAAGTGTCTTGTATTATAGCCCTGAGCCAACCAATGCCTTATGAGTGGCTT
>NC_068991.1:40277218-40279681 GCF_001194135.2 Octopus bimaculoides | reverse complement strand
GGCGAAAGAAGCCTGTCATAAATATATATCTATATATGAATGTGTGTACTCTTGACATCACATGATACTTGTAAAATATGTAGTGTCACACAAGCAAATTCATTTGTTTACAGTCTTCTATGAAAAACATGTCTAGTCATGGGAAATATTACATTGTTTGGAAATAAGTGACGTTTGGTATCATCCACTTGTAAAAAATTTGCTTCAGCTAACTCAGTCACTGATGGACAACACACACACACACATTATATATATATATATATATATATATATATATATATATTTGCTGTTTAAGTAATTAAAGCTTTGTTAATGATATTGTTGTTGGAAATGATTTGTGCTTACACAGAACTAAAGTTTGTTTATGATATGAGCAGATAGCATGATCTTTTTTTTTTTTTCTGCGACAGAATCAGTAAATAATTAGCAGTTTATTATTCTAAATGAGAACATTACATTCCCATTTAGATAAAACAGTTGGTGTTTATATATCACCATCTAGTCACTTGAAAATGAAACAGTTGATCAGTTTTTAATTGTTACATGACAAAAAATGAAATGAAAGAAGAAAAAAGTAGGGTAAAATAAAATATTTTAAATGAAAGGCTTGGCAGACAAGCTTGTAAGGAATGTCCACCTACACAACACAGTAAAACATGAAATGGTTGACCTAAATTGTGGAAAAAAAAAATCATTTTAAATGACGTGAAAGGTTTCTAACAGTAAAGATGAAAGCAGGATTAAACCTAGAAATCAAAATTCCAGGTAGCTTAAAACTAATTTCTTGCAAGTAGTTTAAATTAATTGGAATTAACGAAGCATTCTAACTGTTTAACTTAAAAGTTATTGAAAATATATCAGTACAAACAAATAAAAAGTAAATCACTACACAGTTCACATAAATGAACAACTCTTAAATTTTCCCATATCTGGAAACTTTTGAGCTTCTCATAAACTTTGCTTTATAGCTGTCTGAATACTAGCATCCACAACTCAGAGCTGCAGTTTGATTTGGTTTCAAAAGAAAATTAAAGGTATTAAACATTCTACATTAAATTATTTCTTTCATCGATTAAAAAGCAAAAGGTTTCATGTTCTAATGTTATATGGATCTTTAATTTGGTTAGAAACAATTATATGCAAAACATTCAAAACCAATACCCTACACCCTCTCCACACATTTTAATAGTCTTAAACTAGCTGCTTCTAATATGCTCAAAAACCTATTTTATCTAAACATAGCTTCAAAAATATTAGAAAGAAATTTAGTTAAGCCTAAATATGAACATGAGATTTGTATGATATAATTTAAGTAGGTTTCTTAAAATATAGCAAAACAGGCTTTGCAACAAGTATTTAAATAATTGCCAAATAAAAAGTTTTATTTCCAAGAACCTGAAAAAAAAAGAGGCAACTACTATCCCATGGACAATATTAATTTGTGTAATTTGAAGATGATTATTACCTCAGTTTCAAAGATCACTAGGCAAGATTTCGACCAATTCACTAACCATTCAAATTGTCATATTTCCTAAAATATTCATCCAAATTTCACAAATGAGGTATTAAAAAGTTTTTTTGGATGCTTTCCAAGAAAAAATACAGTAAAAGTCAGATTTAAACATTTTCAAAAATTCATAGTGATACTTTATTTAAGCAAAGTTGACTGACTAAAAGACAACAAACATACTGCTAATTCCTTCAGTGGTTATGTTATTAACCCGTTTGAAAACAACCAGTCTGAAACTGTCCTTCATTCTAGGATACAAACTTCCTGCTTAAAAGCAATCTAAATCAAAGCCTTCCATCAAAATTTCATGTTAATTTATGTTTCAAACACAGGCTCCCATCCATTTCAAAATTGATTGGAACAAAGGCAGCATATTTCAACAGAAATATGGTCATATAAGGGTTAAATTCCTTTAAATGTATAATACTATTCACAATCTTTTACATTATCCACAAAAATGAATCTTAATCACAAGTCTAACATGGTATGAACTCTCTTGTTCCTGAATCATGCAACAATCATACAATTCCTGAATTACTGAATACAAAACAAGGATTATTTTGTTATAAATCTGAAAGATTTCTCTTCTAAAGAGCAGATGTATTTTTCACAAGTCAAACTGAGCACTTTTTATATCACTGATTCAATGCAGCTGCTGCTAAAACTTAAACAACAGTTACCAAATAAAGAAACTAAAAAACAAATAATTTTCATTACAAAGGATGCTCTGCTAGAGTGAATGTGTCAAAACAATAAAAAGGACAAATAAAGCCACATCAATTAGAAAAACACACCACTTAAAGCAGTGCCACTTTTGTACACAAAATATCACATCCATTGTACAATCAGAATCCACCCCATCTCCATTCTTGTACAATGTCTATCTGAGAGGGTGCCAACTGCATTCAGCAAACTCATCTAATCTAGATAAGGATGAATAGATAGATGGATGC
>NC_068991.1:40274501-40274705 GCF_001194135.2 Octopus bimaculoides | reverse complement strand
TATATATATATATATATATATATATGTGTGTTTGTGTGTATATATATGTGTATATATATACGTGTGTATATATATATATATATATGTGTGTTTGTGTGTATATATATGTGTATATATATACGTGTGTATCTATATATATATATATGTGTGTTTGTGTGTATATATGTGTATATATATATACGTGTGTATATATATATATATATA
>NC_068991.1:40244350-40274401 GCF_001194135.2 Octopus bimaculoides | reverse complement strand
TATATATATATATATATATATATATATCATCATAAGATGAGAAGCCTTTGGCTTTTTCTCTCTGAAGGGATTTTCTTAGCCCAAGATTTTACATGCCATTATCTATAGCTTTATCTACATGGAGTTCCACAGTTCAAAATGAATTCTATTTAATACCAATAACAATCATGGTAATGTGTCTTTGAAAATGACAATCAGGGATGATCTATCATGAAAATAGACTTAATATCACTTTATGGTATTATGGTGTTGAAGAAGATATTGAACTCTAGTAACCTTGTTTCAATGTACAAATTTACAAATCTATCCAAATTAATATTAAAAAAAAAAAACCAACCTAAGTGATACATAATCTTGTGAACATGTACAAAGACTCCATCTGAAAACAAGATTTTAAAACTGCTTTAGAAACTTTCTCTAATCCCTGAAAACTAGATAAATAACTTTGCCAAATACCATGGCTTAGAGGCTTTTAAATGTAAGTCACACTGTAAAGAAGTAATTTGCAAAAATAAACATAAAGTGTTAGCTCATTAATTGTAGCATTCTGATTGATTTTAATTTTGTGATAATATTAGGAAATTGGTCTTCTTTTCAATTGATTATAAATAAAAACATAAAGAGCAACATCTTAAGAAACTTGGAAACTTTTATCTAAGTTATCCCATCTCCTTGTGTTAAATAATCCTTAATTAAAATGATTTGTCATGTTCATTGGAGTTTCTTATTCTGAGTATTATTTATGAATTAACTAATACATTTTCAAAACATAATTCAAACAACTGACGACAACTGCATACATTCTTGAAGCAAATGTTTTATCATTAATTACACTAATTAAAACAACCCAATAGATTGTAAAGTTAGAGTACTAACTATTTCCCAGTTATTTCAACTGAAGCAAGTACTTTTATGACCATAAAAGTAAAATACAAAGTAAGGTTTTTAAATAACAACCTTTACTCAGAAATTCTTCAAACACTATTTTATTAAAAATTGATATCAGAAGTCAAATAAATCACTTAACTCTTAATATTTAAACTAGCCACATCTGGTTCAAAATTCTATCTTTAAGTTCAAAGTGGCCAGATCTAGCTTCTCACACCTAACCTACAATCTTATTCTAAAAATAAGTGCACAACATCAAATTCTCAAAGCTACGAGATAATACATGATAAATTCCAAACAATGTAAATAAATAAGCATTACATATGACAGAGTAACCTGAATGCCTAAAGGTTAAGTCATGGCTAACAAATAAAAACCCTGCTCCAAGTATTGTAGAGTGGAACCTTGGAATCTCAATACATCAAAAACTGCATAAGAAAATAATCTGTTTAAATATATAAAACTTTTTTATTACTGTCAGGAATTAATTTTTTGCTGAGATTATTCTTTTTTTAGGTAATTTCTGTTAATATTACAATTTGCAATGTGTTTTAACTATTCAAAACCATATGTTTTGTACATATACTCAAAGCCAAAGTGAAGGTTAATAAAACATAACATAAGAATTATAACTACAACACTTTTATTGAAGCCTTCATGTAATCATTGTTATAAGCCAAACAAATACCAGCTTACATGCTGACACTTTTATACAGTTAGACCTCAATTATCTCAACCAGATGGACAGGGAATATTTTGTTCAGATAACCACTCTGATCATAAACAGAGGAAGCCATTTGAACATTAAGTAAAAAAAAAAACTGCCAGTAGAGTTTTATGTCATTTAATTGATAAACTGTTATAAGCTGTAATTTTTGATGCCTTTCACCACAATCTAGATGCTGTAAAATCTTCCTTTTCAGTCTGATTATCAGTGGTGTTCATGGACATGGTAACAGCAACAGACTAGAAGGCTTCTAACAAAAACTTGGAACAAAATTGCAGAGTGAATAAAAATACTGCTGATTTTGCTATGCTTTTAAATTCCTCAGTATGTTAGATACATTTATGTACTAAAGATTATTTCAACCCAGATCATACCAGCAAGCTGATTGGTACATGGTACTATTGTAACTCTAACCAAAAGACCGATGTTAGAAAAACTTTTTTGGTATTCTTCAGTATTCTGAATTCACTCTTAATCATTGTAAACAAAGGACAAAATGATAGCATAGCACCACTATTATTCATGAGTTCAGATAACAAACACTATGGCTAATTAAATATTCATACAACATTGAAATTCTGTTTTGACAATCTGAAATTCAGATAACCAAGATTTGACTGCACATCAAACAATTAAGTCTGTAATTATTTCAGATCGTGTTTGTATATTAATGAATTATGTCAAATTTCATAGCAAGATCTTTTCTTTAAGACTGATATTCATAGTAGTATATTTGATAAGTGGTAATTCCACTGAAGCACCACAAAAGCAGAATCCCCACTTTCAACAAACCTTCACAATCAACTGTTCTTTAAATATCTGTAGAAAACACTTTGAAAGATATGTAAATACACATTTACCATTCAGGGATTAGTGAAATACCAGAAAGAAATGAAATACTTATTCAGTTCTTTAACTCTTTAGCATTCATATTATTCTGTCAAAAGTAAAGCTTGTTTATTTGCATGTTTTGATTGAATCATGCATCATCTTGCAGCTTTGAGATTTTGATGAGGTAACTTAAGCTTTAGAATGAAATTGTAGAGTTAGTGTGAGAAACGAGATCTAGCCAGTTTGAACATAAAGCAGGTATGGATATGGCTGGTTTAAATGCTAAAGGGTTAACTAGTTGATATCCAGTAACTGTTCTGGTCAGTTACCATTTGAGAGTCTAGTGAGGGAGCTGTCAAACAGAGTTTGTGAGACAACAAACACTGAATAGACAATCCCAAATGTTATGTGAAAGATTTAATTATCAATTAGTCTGCCTTAGGATAAAGTACAACAGAAGAGAGACAACATGACCATGTCAATTGATTAAAAATAAAAAGGCATCCAATCCTTGTGCAAATGATAGGAAGATCAAATAAAAGTATGCAGCTGTAATACTGATTAACTTACCTACAATCCAGCAATGCTATCTATCTATATGCACGCATGTATATATGTATGTATGTATGTACACACATTCATGGCAATCTTTGGTTAACAGGGTCACTTTCCTATGTGTTTCCAGTTCAATCTCACTGTACATGATCACAGGTGTTCTCTACTATATAACCCTAGTCCTAGGCTATTTCAAGCCTTGTGAGTGGATATGGTAGACAGAAACTGAAAGAAGCTCATTGTGGTGTGTGTATCTGTTTACATTTGTACTTTTCTGAAAATAGCTAAACTGCAAGCAGTGATGAATTTCATTTCTCCATCAACAAATTGTCTTTGTGGAATAAGCAATCCCTTACTTGAAAAACAGATAAGAACTAGCATCAGGAAGGACATTCAGCTGTAAAACAATGCCTCAATAATACTTATGTTGTTCTTATACAAATATTTCTCTCATTGCTCACGCTTTGGAGAAGGCATGAAACCCAATTCCAACCCTATAAATGCATTGATAAAAACACAAGAGCTTTATTCCATAAGTTTAGCCTCATCGAATGTACAGCATCTGTAAATATCATGACAGTTAATTGAGGTTTAAGTAATGGTGAAAAGTTGTAAACATTATTTCAGATGATTTGGCTATAAACATAATTTTGGATGTTGCCAATTCTTTAAATTACTGAGTTAATTGATATAGAATAAGAAATTATAATGGAGGTAATACATCTGAGATTGGAATTTTAATTAAGATACCAAATTACATTTAATTTCTTTTCTTATTGTATTGACTCTTATAGCAATTGTGTCATGGCACCCACTACAACACTCTGTTTATCATTGTTCTTGCTTTATATTTTCTCAAAGGGAACTTCAGTTTGCTTAACTTTTTATCTGACCCTTTTGACATCAACCTGCCTGAAATTGCTCCTGGTTCTATGAAACAAACTTCCTGTTTAAAATAATCTAAATTAAACTTACCATTAAATTTCATGCTAATTTGTGTTTCAAGCACCATTTTAATAAAGGCAAAGCTATTTTATTAAATTCTTCGTTATTTTCAAAATTAACTGAATCAAAGGCAGAAATATAACAAAAGGGTTAAAATACTTAAGAATAGATCAAAAGATTAGATTTTAGAATTTCATTAAGTTTTATGTTTACACTAAATAAAAAAAAAACACTCAAAAAAATTGCCAAAGCAAACCTCAAACAAAATGTAGCTGATATGAAATCAACTCATTATAGACCTTAGCAGAATATTATTATATTTTAAAATAAACAAACAGTGAATCTCATAAACATGTTCAGTAAACTGAGTGCAACTGATTTTAGATTCCTGGTTGTAGTCATTTCCATTACTAATATCTTTGGAAACAACAAGCAAATTTGTTTGGCCTCCTCTATATAACCTTGCATCTATATATGAAATCACTAGGAAAATAAAGTGGTATAAATTGGAGGAGTAAACATGCTCAAAATGTGTTTGGTAGTGGCAACATAAGTTCCCTTGCTTTGTTATTAACCTAATGATATAACCATGATTAAATTATTAGTGGTGATGATAATATTTCCATCAATTTTGAATTGATTTCAGGTGAGGTAGATATCAACTGAATTTGAAACTGGAATCTAGACAAATTTCACCAAAGATACACTAAAGTATTTAGTAAAATACTTTAACTTTTAAGAGCAAATTCCCACCTTAAGTTACAACAATTGTAGAAAAGGTGTTTTACTCTATAGTAAAATAAGTACTCTTTTTTCCTCAACATGTATGTTAATTTGTGTTGGATAGGCCTACAAATTGAGAGTTGCTCAAGGCTCTTCTTAATCGCTAAAATGACAGTAGCACCTAGATAGACTAAAGTAGTAGAGAGTTTTGATTTCCAGTTGAATCATTTCACTTCAGTTGTGAATATTGTATATAAGGAATGGGTTATGCCATGTTAACTCACTTTTAATATCCTTAAAAGTTATATATTAACCATTTTGTTGCCATATTTCTATTGAAATACATTGGCTTTGTATCAATTATTTTTGAAAATAAAGAATTTAGTAAAATATCTAGGTCATTGTTAAGCTAGTGCTTGGAGCCTAAATTTACATGAAGTTCTTAAAGCTTAATTAGATAACTTTAAAAGAGGAAGTTTGTGTTACAAAACCAGGGACCTGTTTGAGCGGGTTAATGACCCAATAAGGATTTCTTGGTACATTTCTTTTCCTGGTTTCAAGAACCTAAACTAGTCATTGTAATTCATACTGCCATTAAAAAACAACTATCATGTATGTAAATATCAACACTAGAATAACAAAGATATGTCAGAGCACAAAAATAAAGAGAGAATAAATTAGTAACACTAAAAGAAGTGAATAGATCATCAGTCATTTACTGATTTAGACATTCACCAAATTTATCAGAAAACAACTGTCATTAACCTTAAATGTTGCATTTTGTTTTTAAGCTTTAGACTTAAAAAGAACACAAAATGAAAGGGAGATAAACCTAATTTAAATGTTAATAAATGCATGTTTATATACTGTTACGCATTTTTTTTTATATATCATCTTAACACAGAGAAGTGAATGTTTATGTGCCTTATATACTAGCAAGTGTAACATACAGATTTTTGTATGTTTTGTGTAAAATTCTTCAAAAACAAAACAAAATGAAAAAAAAAAAAACAACTAAATTAAGATATAGTAATATAAAGAAAAAATATAAAGTTATATGTATATATTTAAGTACTAAACCAATATATCCCAGTTTGGTCTAAATAACTTTTATATTTGGTCTGTGATAAAAGGAACAGAATATTTGCTTCTCTTCAAAACAAAGACTGCTTTTGGTGATGCTTCACAAGATACTGAGTACGGGATGAGGGTTGATCTTGAGGCAGGTGGCTATTTTACCTGTGATGAATTTCAAGCAAGTTTTTATCTCATTGATCAATGGAAACCCAAAAGTTGGATGTAGAGTTCTCCTAGTTCATTTGCAAAGTATACTTATCTTAAATTTTCACTTTGCAGCATTTTAAACAAGATGTAAACAAAAGCAGTCAGTATACACAATCAGTTGCCACTTACTGATCATAGCTTATTCATAATACCTTTATGGCATAATAGATTCAAACTTTTGGAACAGACAAATTTACTTGAATTAAACCTTTTAGCATTTAAACTGGCGATATCCAGTGAAAATATTCTACACATTTTATATTTGAATTAGGCAGATCCAGCCACTCACACCTACCCTACAATGTTGTTCAAAAAGTAAACAATCACATCATAGAAATTTCAAAGTTACAAAATAATATAGGATTACATTAGTATGTTTCAAGTTGTAAGTCACATTTTTGTATATCTAGGTACCAAAAATGTTGCATGGAGATACATTTTCCAAGGAGAGGTCAAAGACTTTTCCCTTTAACTTGGGCAAGGCCTGATACCGCTGCTAGTTCTTGATTTATGCTTCAACATAAGTGAAGAAATAAAAAAATTAAAATAAGGGTTTAAGAAAATGTTGCTAATAAATTATGAGCCATTGCTTACATTCAAACTAATACCTGTTGATAATCATTCTCTTTTATCATGTATTCATTTACATTTGGATGGATTTCACAAATTTGGACAACTAAAAAAACGGAATAAGAGCAGGTGTTATGAAGCAGCTGCAAACTCTTAATTTAAACCACTCAGTTGTAAAATGGCAAATATATGTTACATGTACAGGCATGGCAGTGAAGTTAAAGAAGTTTACTTTTTAACCACATGGTTTCTGGTTCAGTTCTATGGTGTGATAGTTTGGATATAGTAGACTATAGTCCTAGGTTGACCAAAACTTTCTTGGTGGATTTAGTAGATGGAAACTGAAAAATGCTTATTGCATGTGTGTATACATATATGTATGTATATGTGTTTGCATGTATGCTTGTGTCTCATCACTTGACATTGCATGATAGTAGTAAGCAAGCATCATTTTCCAAGGTGTGTCATTCATTTCCAATCTTCATGTTCAACAAAGGGGAAATATTACCTTATTTGGAAACAGGTGAGGGTTGGTGACAGATTGAGGGAAGGGCACCTTGCCATAGAAAATCTGCCTTGACAAATTCGATCCTACCCATGTAAGCATTGAAAAGTGGACATTAAAACAATAATGATAGTTTATATAATTTTGTTGCAGGATTTCAACTCTAGACCTAAGAATGAAGAAGTTTAACTATATCCTATTATTGAACTTCTTATGTAAACTGAAAATCATGCAAATCTTTGACTACATCTTCAACAAGAAGTGTATGTAGATCTTTTTTCCAATAAATCTATCATTTGCTAATATCCGTTTAAAGATCATTATCTATGCTGGCGTAAGTTATGGTATCCCAATTATGTATCCTATTACAAGTCATATTTGCTAAACACTAATTGACTTCATCTGCAGTTTTCTTCAAAATTATATATTTTTCCTAGCAAACCCCATCCCTTTATATTACATATCCATAACATTATTTTAATATCAATATTTTTGTTTCTATATTAACTGCATCAAATTCAGAAAAATGCACCAAAATACTTGAGTAAATATACTACTATACCATATCTCAAAATTGTATGTCCTCACACAAAGGATACTAAGAGACCTTTCTCAAATTCTTCTTTTAACACTTTAGTATTTAAATTGGCCAAATCCAGTCAAAATATTCGGTTTTATGTTCAAAACAACCAGATTGGGTCTCTCACACCTATGGTACAATGTTATTCAAAAAATATACAATCACATCATCAAAATCTTGAAAGTACAAGATAATACCTGATTAATTCAAAACAATGTCAATAAATAAGAATTATTACAAATAAATACAATTTAATCTGAATGCTAAAGGATTAACCATTGCAAGGTTTCTTTTTTTTGCTTTTTTCTTTTCATTGTTTACTGTCATGTCATACACATCAGGCTTGATGTCGGTATCAGCGTCAACCTTTTCATATATCTTTTACTAAAATTTACACATACTTTCAAGAAAAGAATTAATTTCATAAACTTTTCTTTCATCCATCAATCATGAAACTTAACATTTCTGTTTTCACTGACACTTCTACAGAACTATCAGAAAATCTTTGATAGTTTTTTTAAACCTTAAATGTATCAGGTGCAAACAAAAGTTTTCTCAATCTTTTGTATATGCGCAGGAGTGGCTGTGTGGTAAGTAGCTTGCTCACCAACCACATGCTTCTGGGTTCAGTCCCACTGCGTGGCACTTTGGGCAAGTGTCTTCTACTATAGTCTCGGGCCGACCAAAGCCTTGTAAGTGGATTTGGTAGACAGAAACTGAAAGAAGCCTGTCGTATATATATATGTGTATATATATATATATATATATATATATATATATGTATGTATGTTTGTGTGTCTGTGTTTGTCCCCCCACCATCGCTTGACAATCGATGCTGGTGTGTTTACATCCCCGTAACTTAGCGGTTCGGCAAAATAGACTGATAGAATAAGTACTAGGCTTACAAAGAATAAGTTCTGGGGTCGATTTGTTCGACTAAAGGCAGTGCTCCAGCATGGCAGCAGTCAAATGACTGAAACAAGTAAAAGAGTAAAAGAGTAATAGGGTACACTGAACAATTTTGGTTTTAAGTTCAGAAACTTTCAACTTTACTTTTTGTCATTCCAGGGTCAAAATCAATATCATGCATTTAGAGCAGTATATTATACTTCCTTTCTTACGAATGTGTAGCCTTGTGCCAAAATAACAAATCGATATTAAAAGTCAAGAGCAGGTGTCTTGTCTCAAAGCTTCTATATCAAATTACATGTCAGTTGTTCTAAAAATTTTGACCATATAAAGAACTCACAGTGGGAAAGGAGATGGGGGTGGAAGTTGTTATATTATAAAGCTATAGAAGATATATGAATGAAATACTGCTTCTATTGGAGACAATTGTGTGAACGCTGAAGCAGGCAGATATTGCATCAATTAAAACAATGTGTCAATTGAAAACAGAACATAAAAGAACACTGAGATCAGTGATATTAATTCAAATTAAATAAAATCAATGATTTCACATGATTTACTATATTAGAAAACAAACAAAAAAAACAGAAGCAGTTGTACACAAACTCTGAACAGATTAACATGTTGCTATGAAAAACAGAGATTATGCTATAAAATAGTTGGATATGAATTGATAAATAGAAAAAGGTTTAATATGTATCTATGGAGAGTGTATTTATGAGGGGAGTGTACACCCCCATCCAAACACACATGTATGCTCATACTAATGCATATGCATGAGATGGAAGGGAACAGCTATTTTCCTACCCCTAGTGAAGATGGGAAAACCTGTTATGCAGGTTATATCGAACAACCAACTAGTTACATAAAAGAAAAAAAAAACCTGAAGTTAATTTAGACATAATATAGCTAAGGAAAAACCAAGCAAACAAAAACCTACCTAATCAATAGACATTTAGATAAAGGATATTTCATTCCTGCAATAACAATAGCACAATATATCTCATTTCAGCAACTTTTCCACAATTAATGAAAATTAACTGTTACCACTAGTAGGATTTTTACAAAAGACAAAAAGTAATTACAAACTTTTAGTGGTTTTTAAAAAAATTGCAATTACACTGTCTAAGACAAGGAAATGTTTTTGACAATTTAGACCTATGAAATTAACCATCTACATAGATATCATCATCATTTAACATCTGTTTTCCATGATGACATAAGTTGGACAGTTTAACTGGAGCTGGTAAGGCTGGAGACCACACCAGCCTCCATTGGCATGGTTTCTATGGCTGGTTGCCAGTACTTTTAATGCAACACCAGCACAAGTGCTTTTTTATGTAATAGCAGCATCGGTATCAATTTTGTTGTGGTGGACAGGTCTTCTTGAGTACAATATTATGTAGGCATAGATATAAAATCACTTAACATCCGGCTACTATGTTGGTATAGCTTGGACAGTTTGACAGGGTTTGATGAGTTGGAGGACTACATCATGCTCCAATGTCTACTTTGTCATGGCTTCTACAGCTGGGCACTCGTCACAATATAAATCACTTTATAGAGCATACTGGGCATTGTCTTCATGGCACCAGTACAAGTGATGAGAACTTTATAAGTTGCAAGGCTAAGGCTCTAAAGAGATCTCATTTAACAGAGTGAGAACAGGAAAATGGACAATAAATGATCTCAGATAGACAGAGGAGGGAAAGATAAGAAAGAGGGGAAGGTAGAGGAGAAGGTAAGAGAATAGCAGAAAGAAAAGGGATTGATGATAAGGTTGAAAAAATGGAGGGTTAAATTTGTAAAGGTGATAAGGTAGATTATGTAAAGGGGGAGGTTAAAAGTTTTCCTGTATATATATGTGTGTGGAAGGCACATGGCTCAGTGGTTACAGTACTAGGCCTACAATCACAAGGTTGTGAGTTCGATTCCCAGACTGGGGTGTATGCTGCATTCTTGAACTGCATCAGCCTTTGTCTTTCCCTTGGACAACATCAGTGATATGGAGAAGGGAGACTGGTATGTACGAGCAACTGCTGATATATCTTCACAAACAACCTTGCCCAGACTTGTGTCACATGGGAATCATTAGCGATTTTCTTCCTCCATCTATTGGACTTTCCTCTGTTTCTGAAGAAGAGCGTTGCTCGAAACATTAAACCATCTTTCTTTCCTTTCCCGAGTGTCTACTAATACTTTACATGTACCACATCCTCGCGTTGTTGCTTTTTGTGTTTGTTGTTCTTTGTTTGGATTTACTATATATATATATATATAGCCATGTAACGACACATGCTTTTCTCAGATTATTTTTTCCCCTTCTTTCTGGACTTTTCCCTCATTTCTCTATCTGATGAACAGCCATGCTTGAAATGTCAGACTCCATCATTTTTCCATATTAAACTTTCTCTGAGCATCAATCTAATATATTCACTGGGTATGACCTTTTCACTTTTGTTGTTTTTCCAGTTTTTGCTTTTAATTTGGATTTGCCTTATATATATATATATATATATATATATATATATACTCTTTTTTTACTTTTTTATTTGTTTCAGTCCTTTGACTGCGACCATGCTGGAGCAATATATATATATACATATATACACACACACATGCATACATTTATAGACACACATGCATATACACTCAAGAGAAGACAATTCACTGTCCTATGTCACTATTACCTTGCTGTTATGTTTCAGCAATCTTTTAGAGATATCAAATTATAGTTTTAGTAAAAATATCAAAAATGGCCATAAGCAATACTTTTTGCTTCATATACTGCTTCTATCTTGAACAGAGATTTTCTAACAGACTAGTTTCCTAGTTACAAAATCAATGATTGTATGACGCTGTATTTTCTATATATTGCAAGCAAGGTAAACTGCTGTCATGTCTGGCAATGAGTACCCACCACTGAGGAGGTCCGATGCAGATTGAAACCACATGGTCTGGTGGTCTTGAAGCTAGGGTGGCAGGAGTTATCTCTCACTTGCAATAGATATTGGGTGGGACAAATGCACTGAATGAACTAGCTGGAGGAGAGGTCTTCTTCGGGTTCAATGACAGTATCGTCAGCTCTTTTAAAGTAACATTAAAGTAACCATAGGCAATACATTTTGGTGTGTATACTGCTTCTATCTCAAACAGAGATTTTCTAACAGATAAGCTTCCAAGTTACAAAATCAATATCAAAATATTTTCTTGATAATTTCTTCTAAATAGGAATTGCATCAAAAACACAAATATTTATAAAAATGTTTATGTGATTCTTGCATTAAGTATATCTAGTTCTTGTCAGCAATTGGGATTCAAATTGACATAGATTTCATCGAAACAATTGAACTAGTCATCTCAGGACTGCTTCAAATAATAGTTATTATTCTCGAGAATTCTAATCTAAAAGTTCTATGGCATACATTCTATTTGTTTTTTCTGCATTGATGATTTCCTTTGAATATTCAATTTCCATTGATGAACTGACAAGCTATCATTCAAAGAATTCCTTGAGTTCTCTAAAAATCAATTCCCTTTCAAACATTGGTATTTTGTAAATAAATTGTTTATTTGACAACATCCCAAATCTGTTAGATAGAACCTCAATGAACCTTGCTTTAAATTCCCAGCTCTTTAACACCATCATTGAAATATTTTCTTTGAAAAAGTAACCCACCTTGATTAGTTTTCAATAGATCATTCTAGAAATTTAACATGGGCTTCACTATTTGGCACAACATCTCTACCTATCAATACACTGCAGTCTTACCTATCAAAGGGAATGGGAACAGAACAAATATACAGAAGATAAAAAAAAAATCTTTATATCAAAGCAAATTCTACTCAATCCTTTAGCATTCAGATTACTTTGTTTATTTATTCAAATTGTTTTGAATTAATCATGTATTATCTTGTAACTTTGAGATTCAAATGGTGCATATTTCTAGAATGATATTATAGGGCAGGTGTGAGAGGCCTATATTTTGGCTGAATATGGCCAGTTTAAATACTAAAGTAGAGAAACAAGTTAAATGTCCTTAGTATTATTAAAACTGCTGCATTTATAAATAACTTTCTTCTACATATTATAATAGAAATAATTAGGGTGGCAAGCTGGCAAAATTGTTAGCATGCTGGACAAAATGCTTAGTGGTATTTCATCTATCTTATGCTCTGAGTTCAAATTCTGTTGAGGTCTACTTTGCCTTTCATCCTTTTGGGGTTGATAAAATAAGTACCAGTCAGGTACTGAGGTTGATGTGATTGACTAGCCGTACTTCCCCAAAAATTTCAGGTCTTGCATCTATTGTAGAAAGAATTTTTATAGTAATAATTATTTTCTAAAGTCCTATAACTTAGTTCTTATATGAGTTATAAGAAATCAGTTGCTCGTCATCTATGTTAAGAAAACTGATATGATTTATAAAATAATGTTTTCTATTTCAATATTCTTTTATATATTTCAGGAATAATTATAGAGTTAATCTTATTGATATGTATTCAATATAACATTCTACAATAAACAAAACACAATCTAGTAGACTGTGAAAAACAATGTTAATTAAAAAAAAAAAACTTTGTTGTTTGGGGGAAAGAAAATGTAACCTCATTAAAAACAACTAGTCAAGCACATAACCCAGCTGTTTCATTCACAATGGTCAAATTGTGAATTATTGGAAGTTAACAAATTATCACTGACACTTGCTACATACAATGCCAAATTTTACTAGATTTCTACCATGATATATGAAGGTAGTGGATTGCACCACAGTTGGTAGAGTTGTGGATAGAATGCCTTATGGGATTTATTCAAATTCCTTTTGTTCTGAATTAAAATCTCACCTGGGAGCTGTCATTGCTGTGTGTTCATCCAGAGTCAGTAAGATATCATTAGTGAAATACTAGGGTTGAGATGTTTGGCCATACTCTGCCCCAACCCCAAATCATTTCCAGTTATGTTCTTATATTAGAGATCATCATCATCATCATTATTATTATTAATAAGGTGGCGAGCTGGCAGAAATGTTAGCACACCAGCCAAAATGCTTAGTGATATTTCATCTGTCTTTACGTTCTAAGTTCAAATTTCACTGAAGTTGACTTTGCCTTTCATCCTCTCGGGGTTGATAAAATAAGTACCAGTTGAACAATGGGTTTGATTTATTAGACTTACCCCTCCCCCAAACTGGCTGGCCTTGTGCCAAAATTTGTAATCATTATTATTATTCTTAGGATGGGGAAGTGACAAGATGGTAGATCAGTTGAATTATTAGAGCACTGAACAAAATGCCTTGCTGTATTCATTCTGGCTCTTCAAATTGAGTTCAAATCCCAGAGTTAACTTTGCCCTACATCCTTCTGAAGTTGATAAAATGAAGTACCAAACCCAGAAATGTAGATTAACAGAATCATCAGAGTTTTGGCCAAAATGCCTTGCAACATTTGAGGATCTTTACATTCTAAGTTAACATTGCCCTTCATCCTTTACATTCCAAGTTCATGTGTGACAACACTGATGCCAAGCTGTATCAGCCATTGTCTATCTCTTAAAATACATTGGTAGTGTGGAGAGGGAACCATTTATTGTATGGGAAGTTTCTAGTGTTCTATAAAGTTAAAGTGAAACTTATACAACTTAAGATTTCAGCTGATATACTAAATATGCTTTGTGAATAATTTGCTAAAATATCTCAAGAGCATATTTCAAAGTAAAGTAACTCAACTGTAAAATGTTATGAGAAAAGTGGGGAAGACACTGAGGAGAAAGATTAATGGTACAGATTTTTTTCTCTTGGTATACAACTCATAGTGCAGCTTTTCAAATCAACCTATACTATTTTTGAAACATCTAAGAAAAGAGAGAATTGCATTTTCAACCATATATTTTCTGAAGAGTCAGAAAATATCCACAGGGAATGATTAGTTACTTAAGGTTCATTCTTTACTGCATTATTGTAACATTTGTATTAGTTTATAAGATTTCAGCCAAGAAGAGGTGGTGTTCACCAAGACTGCTCCACCTTTTTCCAGGCTTTGTGACCGATTCAATCAATTGCTAGCATGAAGTTGAATTAGTTCCTGGCTAACTATATTTGGAGCATTGCTGAAAGGGAGACTAACTGACATTCTCCTAATATCATAGCTTCACTGGAGGTTACCATTGCCCAAGTGATATCAGAAATAAATAAGGACCACTTAGTGCAGGCATATCAATGATTTGGTCAGGCACTGAAGCAGTCAATGAGCTTATCAAGACCATATACACAAATTATTATTAAAATACATTTGGTTTTAGCTAGATTAGAGTTGTTTTATTAAACTACCAAATATGTTCTGAAATACCTATTGCACCCTGTATGTATATATATATATATATATATATAGGGAATACGAAGTGATCAGTACAGATGCTCTCACCAGCTAGTCTTCAGGAAAAGGTCAAATGAATTCTTTGTTGAGAAACTAGCTGCGATGAACTATTGCATTCATGTGCACCAATTATTTTTATTCATTTGGATAAACCCTAACTGGAGGCAAGGGGTTAAATAATTTGAATTAAATGAATGGTAAAAAAATATTGGCTGACAGTCATGTGAACAACTTTATTGATGATTCCAGTTTTATAGTCAATGGAATTCTTGCAGTAAAATTATAAAATGGATGTCTCATTAAAAATACAAGATAATGCTAACATTTGGCATAAAAAGGTTACCCAAATAAATAAGTCAACAATAGAAGAGTACATTTAGAGCTATTTATGTATTTGAATGTTAAACATTGAGGTGTGTATTTTGAGTGCTGCTCACTCACCAAAGATGGTAAATTTTCTCTATAATAATTCTGCTTTTGTATGATAGAATTTGGTCATAATTTGTTTTCAAATTAAATGACACACACTACAAAAAGAAAAAAAGAAAAAGTTAGTTTTGAAGTCATATGTACAGAAACAGCCTTAAGCTTGTATATTTAATTTTGAGCAAACTTTGTCAAAGCAGTAGATTTTTCAGTATAACAGTGCACTCTGTGACAACAATTGCTAGACACCATAAGTTAATAAGTGGTTATTTAAGAAAAGCTTGTGGTTAGCTTAAGGGTAGGCTTAAATTTTGACTCAATACAAGTCGGCACACTGAATTTAAAAAAACAAAATAGACATATCCATAGCATGCAACCTAAAATCAACCAAAAACTGTGAAAGGCATGAGAGAAACAAGTAAATATGGATGGAATTTATTGGTAAATACATGAAAAAAAAGAAAAACAAAAAAAATCTAAGATATTAAATGTTTTAGAATACATAGAACAGAGTTATTCCAAACTGCATTGAAGCCCATTAGTTGAAATAGGACCCAAATAAATCACTTAATATCCTACTTTTAATCATAAAAAATAAGACATCTCAGCGGTGAATGAAATGTTATTGGGTAAAATAATACACTTCCTCTCATGCAGTAATCAATCAAAGATTTTTAGCTGAATACAGATTTTGGCAATAATTTAATATAATGTCAGAGAGTTTAATTACATGTTTTTTTAAAAAACTTTATAACATAAAGAAGTATAGCAGGCACTCCAAAACACTAGGGTGTGGTTAATTTATTGACTAGTAGCTCAATAGGATTCAATTATTCTTTTAGCATGGTAAATTACTTCACACTGTCAGGAGGCACCAATCTTAATGGTTGATTGTAAAAAGAAAACTAAATGCTGAACATTTATTGACATATACTAGTTAAATAAAAAAATAGAGATGTACAGAAAAATATAGTTCCTTGATAAATGTTAACAAGACTTTTAACTAACAAGAGGCTCCTTTATTTTTCAGTTATCAGTGAGCTGGCAGAATTGTTACTGGGCTGGGCAAAATGCTTAGCAGCATTTTTGTTAGTCTCTATGTTCTAAGTTCAATTTCCACCGAGGCTGACTTTGCCTTTCATTCTTTTGGGGCTGATAAAAATAAATACCAGTGGAACATTGGGGTCAATGTAGTTGACTTAACTCCTCCCACAAAATTACTGGTCTCAAGCCAAAATTTGAAATCATTATTTCACAGTTCTATTTCGTGTATTTTAAATAAGCAGCCATGGCTGTGCAGTTAAGCTCATTTCTCAACTATGTGGTTTCAGGTTTTGTCCCACTGTGCAGTAACTCAAGCAAATGTTTTTTTTTATTGTAGTCCTGTTGATTTCAAAACCAGCTTTGCTCTAGGTCCAGGGATCTGAGTAGCCACATAAATTTACCTCTACCAAGCATTCATTTATACCAGTTTGCTTTATGGCTACAGCACATAAGCAAATGAGAGCAGAGAATTTATGCCAGTTGAAAACTTTTTATTACTTTTGCCTTTGCTGAATCTTTGAGTTTTGTTTTCGTATTAAAATCTGAAGTTTGTCAGCATTGTTGGATCAATTTCCAAAAACAATTCTTACTTAAGAAGGGCTTCAGTTGGCTTACTTACAAATTGCTGCAATGCAGCTGTGTCAATGTCTCTGGAATGGTATTAACTCCAAGGTGAATAGTTGAAAATGTGGATTACTATGACCTAGTCAAGTCTTGAATCAATATCTGGTTCACAAGTGTATGATATTTACTGTTGACATTGCAACTAGCAGAAAATTTCCACATTGAACATCTGTGATTGCTGAGCAAGGTTGGCTTCTGTCCGTGATATGGTGGAACCAGCTCAACTTACTCTGGGCAAGTGCCAACTAATGTACAAAAATATACACACATGCACACTCAGTAGTATAAATACATGCACACACATATGCATATATACATATTGAGATACATATGCATATATTCATACAAAGGAAATGAACAGTAGATGATTGGCTTGTGAAGTGCTGTCAGTAAAGTGAGAGTTAGCAATTAATATAATAAATATGTAGATTAGGGACCACCAGGGTTCAGTTTTCAGCCTCCTCCTGTTTATTGTATTCCTCCAGATTTTAAGAGTTTTAGACCAGCTCTCCATGCTGATGACTTGAAATTGTAGTAGATATATACAGAAAGAGATGAAATTCTAGAAATGGAAGTAAAACCAAGAAAAGCAAGGTCTCACAGTAAACTTAGGAGATACTTGAATTTTGGTTAGGAAAACAAACAGAACCATGCTACCACCAGGGAAATAGCCATGTCTGATATGCAGAAAAAGGAGTAAGGTTGAAATTCCATACAGGATACCAAGTGTAAATTATAGATACACAAGAGATATACTGAGAACACACATAAGCTAATGGGTAAAGAACCCCTTCAGTCATGAATGACCATGGAATTACACCTAGAAAATTACCCTCCAAGGCACAAATCCAGGCAAGGTTCTTAATGGAAGACCAGCAGTTGCCCATGCATACTAGCCTCCTCTCTTCACACCACCGATGTTATCCAAGGGAAAGACAAAAACCAAGACAGCTTGGCACCAGTGATGCTGCAACTCATTTTTACAGATGAGTGAACTGGAGCAACATGAAATGAAGTGTCTTGCTCAAGAAGACAACACACAGCCCAGTCCAGAAATCAAACTCACTACTTCATGATTGTGTGCCCGACACTAACTATTGAGTCATATACTTTCATGTAGGCTAATGGAGAAAGATTTTATATGCAGCAGATGTGCAGGAGCAGTAAGTACATGAAATAGATTCCTTCCCTATACCCAAGAGGTTCCTTCACAGTGGATAGCTTTTGTTACCTAGGAGACCTAATTAGTAGTGGAAGTGATTGTTCTAAAAACATACTAGTTAGAGTAAGAAGAGAGGAAAAAGTTCAGGAAGCTTGTGCTCTTCCTAATAACAAAGAGTGTCTCTCTCTCTCTCTCTCTCTCAGAGTAAAGAGCAGATTGCATAACGATTGTGTACAAACTGATACTAAACAATAGTGAGACATGGACCCCATATGCAGAGAATTTGCAAAGGTTAGAAAGAAATGAAGCAAACATGCTCCACAGGATGTGTGATGTCAGTGAAGCACAAATAATAAGCCGAGAGGAAAAGTGGATAAAATGGAGATCAGACATAGTGAAAAGAGAAGGCTGTGTTGGTATGGTCATATGTATGGAGAATGACAGCCATGTAAACAAGTGCAAGACAATCATCTGCTATCCCCCAATCCCTTTTTTTTAGTAGCCTCTCATCTCTCTATCACTCATCCTCACACTTAATCTACCATGTTGTCTGTGTAACTAAGAAAGACAATAGATCCCTCCTATTCACTGTATGCTACTACCTGTGAAATGAAGGATGGCAGTAGACTTGCTTGTATTCAACACCTTGCTATCATCAACGTCCTTGTCACTTTAACGCTATCTTAAGCAGTTACCTATGTATGAGTGATTAAACGAGTTCTGATCATATCCAATACATTGTATGATGATCCCCACCCACTTTTCTATGCTATCAACTGCCTCTCACCTTCTCCCAAGATACTCATTATTAATCTATCACCCAACTCTATCATGGTCCATCAACTCATTACTTCATCACCAGCAAACGTAGATAACATTAGTCTCTCTTCCATTACTTCTTACTGTAACTGATTCTTTTCTATTACTCCATTCTCTACCATCATCTCTCCCCAATCACTTTGTGTCTCCTATCATATTCTTATTCCTTTCACTTACTGATCCAGATTCCAGTCTTCTATTCACCTTTCTTGGTCACATTACTTTGAATAAACAAAGACAGTGTCCAGTAGCAAGGACTTCATAGCCTTGCAGAGTCTAAGGCAACCTCACTAGAGCTGGTGCCATGATAAAAGACACTCCTCATACTTCGTAAAGTAGTAGTTGTTAGAAAGGGCATCCTGCCATAATAGTCATGCTGAAAATGAAACATATCAGCTGTAGTACACATCAAGAGCAGTGACTCCAAATAAGAACTGGCTAGAACTGTGATGACCTGTCCAACGCATACTAATATGGAAAGAGAATATATAAAAATGATACATCAATAAACACACACACATACATCTGTGCATATTGCAGATTTGATCTTTTAATAAAGCAACTTCATTAGTGATATGGCAAAAGTGAAATTCCTTTGCTAAAATATTAAATCTGTAAGCTATAGATATTTGCTCTACAATTAATTAATATTGTTTCCACTTTGGATTTCTGATCTCCTTGATCTTTGATTCAAGAAATTTTCTGATTAGTCAGTTACTTTCTATTGCAATATTGTAATTTTGTATTTCCACAGAATATGTTACATTAATGTGCAGATTTTTGTTTTTATGCTCTTTATATTGCCATTATAATCATTATTTTGGGTGGTGGTAGCAGTGAGGCTCGGGTATTTATGTGACATGTTTGAATTGCATTTTCATTTTTATATATTTTTATACTATGCACACATCCACACACACACAAAGTTCCTACTTTATAAATACAAAAAAAAAAAAAAGAGAAATTTCCTTATGTTTTCAGAAAGTAACACAGCGCATAGAGCAAGTGGATACTTGCACAGAGTAAATGCACACAAGGGACATGTTATTGATAAGGTCACAGTGTGTTAGAGAAAAGCTTTGAGAAACTAAATAACTGATTAATTAGTTAATTCATAATAGAATGAGTGAAATACAATCAGTGCATGTGCTTTATTGACAGAATTTCCAAACTACTATGTGGCTGTATGGGCAAGAAACATGCTTCCCAATCACATGGTCTTGGGTTTAGTCCCACTGTGTGGCACCTTGGAGAAATGTCTTCTATTATAACCCAGGGCTAACCAAAGCCTTGTGAATAGATTTGTCATACAGAAACTGAAAGAAGCTTGCTGTATGTATGTATGTATGTATGTGTGTGTGTGTGTTTCCCATCACCGCTTGACAACCAGTGCTGGTTTGTTTACACCCCCATGACAATGATAGAAAAAAAAAAGAGATAGAATAAGTGTCAGACTTTAAAAAAAACAAGTACTGAGGTAGATTTGCTTGACTAAACCCCTCAAGAAGGTGGTACCTCAGTGTGGCTGCAGTCTAGTGATATATATATATCATCATCATCATTTAACGTCCGTTTTCCATGCTGGCATGGGTTGGACGGTTCGACTGGGGTCTGGGAAGCCAGGAGGCTGCACCAGACCCCAATCTGATCTGGCAGTGTTTCTACAGCTGGATGCCCTTCCTAACGCCAACCACTCCGAGAGTGTAGTGGGTGCTTTTTACATGCCACCAGCACAAGGGGCCTGAGGAGCTGGCATCAACCACGATCGGATGGTGCTTTTTACGTGCCACCGGCATGAAAGCCAGTCAAGGCAGCACTGGCATTGGCCATGTTTGGCTGGTGCTTTTTACATGCTACCAGCACGGGGCTCACAACTACAATTTCCATTTGATTTGATTCTGATATTGCTGATGTTGATGTACTTGACTCAATAGGTCTCCTCAAGAACCAGGTGACTTTTGGCCAACCCTGCATATATATATATATGTATGCACGCACAGAAGCTAGTGTACCAACGTCATCAGAAATGATAGTTTTTGACATATGACCCAATTGGTAAATTTCTTATCTAAAGCTTCACACTTATTTAATTGTAAAATCATATCAATAATTTGAAAAAGTGATAGACCAGGTCATGCTGAAAATGATGGGTCACAATAGTATATAAGCATGTAGGCAATTGTACCATCAAGGATGACAGCTTTTTGGCTTACCATTGTTTTTTACCTGTTCACTGAACAGTTTAATGACAGTAATAAAAATTTAATTAAAAACAATGATCTATATTTAGAAGAATATTTCAATATTTTTTACAAAATACTGAAAGCTTTATATGTAATTATCAGTATTCCAGAAGTTCTTTTATCACAATATTCATAGGTACAAGTTGGCTGTATGCTTGCCAACCACAAGGTTTTGGGTTCCGTTCCACAGCATGGCACTTTGGGCAAGTGTCTTCTATAGCTTCAAGCCTACCAAAGCCTTGTGAGTGGATATGGTAGACAGAAACTAAATCTGAATTTAATGTGTGTCTTAGTCGCTGCTTGACAACCAGTGTTGGTTTGTGTCCATCCTCGTAACTTAGTGATGCAACAAAAGAGACCAATAGAATTAGTACCAGACTTCCAGCATATTAAGTTTGTTTCACTCCCTACTTAAAATGAACATAATGTTAATACCTCTTACTTCAAGCCATCCTTATGTTCAGTTTTCTCATCAATTCTTTTCCATGTTTTCCCCCTCTGTAGAGTGATCAATAACTCATCCTTCCACTCTATTATACTTCCTTGTTACTAACTCTCTGTTGCCATTTGACAGTCCCCACTTCTACTCTATTTTGTTTGTATGGTAGTAAATAAATAAATACACATTGCTAATTATCATATGTGTATGAGCATGTGAGTGCGTGTGTGTGTCGTCTCTCTTTATTCTCATAAATTGCTAGTTTGATAAGCAGAAACTGATAAAATATCAGACTGAAGAAGTAAATGCTGAAGTCACTATGATTGACTAAGCTCTTGAACATGGTACCTTAACATGTTCACAGTCCATATAGCTGAAATCAGTAGAGAAATAAATGAAGATTTCCTTGGCCTTGTGTTGTAGCACCTGACACTATGTTCTTTTTATCATGAATATTGTTTTATTGCTGAAAAGATAGCCAGAAAATATAACATATATCTGAAGTCAGCAATTTGTAATAAAATCTTTGATAAAATTATACATTATTTAAAAAAATAAAAATCACTTAATGAAGCTGATAATGATAAGCATTAATGATAAAATGAAAGTATGATTACCATATAAAATTCAAAAGTAAATCTTTGATACTATAATCAAAGTTCACTTATACTCAATTATACTTAAGATAATCAATATTACTTGGGCTACTAAAAAATACATTTTAAGCAATAACTGGAAACCACTGCATATTCATCATATGACCACTATTCATGCTGGCATGGGTTGCACAGATCTCACTGTAGCAGGTTAAGGGGACCTTATCTTGCTCAGGTTTCATTTTGGCTTAATTTTTACAGCTGAATGTCCTTAATACCAACAGATTTACAGAGTTTACTAGGTGCTTCTTTCATGCCATGAGAAGCAGCCATGTCCACATTACAACTAAACAGACATCATAACTCTGTGTCTCTGTATGCTCATTTACCTCTTTACAGAGTGAGAAGCATGAGTGATGGAAGTATAAATGCTAATAATGAAAGGAGTGTGATAGTGGGATGAAGGACAGGAGTACTTAGCATTCTGAGTTAAGTTCAAATATTCAAGGTAATATGATTGAGATGGCAAAAGTGACAGACGTCTGTGATCCAAGGGACAAAATGATGACAGGGATACAGCGGCCCAGCATGTTCTTTAATTCATTAATTTGTCTGCTCACTTTTGTCTGTTTTTTCCATGCTATGTTATTGAAGCACCGATTTACAGCTAGATGCCCTTGTCTGTTTTCAATAGAGATATGTAAAAACCCATGTCTGTTTTCAAGAAGTAAGCAAGTGAATTATCGACAGGCAAAATGCCAAAAAACAGTGCAAATGTCATGACTTTACGAAAAGTGAACAGAAGGTGTAAGCAAACAAAATACACACACACATATGATGGGCTTCTTCAGTTTCTGTCTGCCAAATCCACTGAGAAGGCTTTGGATGGCCTAGAGCACAGAAACATTTGCATAAAGTGTATGGCAGTGGGACTGAGCTTGAAGCTATATGGTTGGGAAGTGAACTTCTTAACCACACAGCCTTGCCTGTAACTGTGTGGAGAAAAAGTAGTATTAAAGAAATGAAGCAAAAAAATACATTTTAAAGTCTCTACCCCCTCTTCAGGCAGAAATAACTGAAAACATCAGTAATTTATTTGATAGAAAGACCAAAGGGAAGTGAGAATGTATGGTCATTAATTACAGTTTTGTGATTTGAATCCGTATAAAGGAGGAGGAGGAAGAGACAATTACTGACTGTGGTGTTGTCGGGAGTCACATAACCTCTCATTTAGTTATAAACACCTTATATAATTACACTAGAAACTAGAGACTATTGTGGCGTTTATAACAGTGAAAAGAACAAAGTACAAAAGGTATGGCATAGCAATGAATGACAAAATTCAATATCTGTAAACACTCAGTGGAAATATGAATTAAATTTCTACACTAAAGGCCAAACAAGATCAAGATTTACCTTAACATAATATTGCCCTATGCTGTGATCAGTTGTCAACTGATAGAGATATGTAAAACACATATTATCAAAATGCACCTGAATTAGCAAATACACCTATCATTATATTACAGAAATAGATGCTATCAGTTTGTGTTACACCAGTTTATAAACAGTTGAAAACAGCTTCATCATCATCATTTTCTAACTGTTTAGCATTGAAATTACTGTTGAATGTGAAGATTATTTATTAATTTTGATTAGAATTAATCATGCATTATTTTGTACCTTCAAGATTTCTATGATGTGATTATTTTTAGAATGACAATTTAGGGTTGGTGTGAGAGACTGGATCTGGCCAATTTGAACATATCACAGGTAGAATATTTGGGCGAGACATGGCCAGCTTAAATGCTAAATGGTTAAAGTTAACAGTTCTATGCTTTCCTGGGTGAGATGAGACTAAGCCAGAGCAGAGGCTTCTAATGATGGATGTATTTTGTAATGCCAACTCACCTGTTTCCTTGCAAACAGTGAATAGCCTCAACATGGTTAGATGGAGAACTGGAAACAAATAAGACTATTTGATTGAGCCTTTTGTTTATACACATCATATAACATATCGAGATATGTCATGAAGCCATAAGTGTGTCTATTATCCCCCACCACCGCTTGACAAATGGTGTTGGTGTCTTACATCCCCAAAACTTAGCGGTTCAGCTTGAGTGACCAATAGAATAAGTATCAGGCTTAAAAAGAAAATAAATACTGGGGTCAATTAGTGCAACTAAAAATCTCCATTGAGGCAGTACCTCAGCATGGCTGCAGTCTAATGAGTGAAAAAAGTAAAAGATAAATCACCAATTTATTACCTTTTTTTAATTACTGAGTTAGTTTTGGCTAACATTAACTGAAGCCTAACATTTAATCAATAAGTCATGAGTGTAATACTGCTGATCTCATGATGAGTATTATTCTAGAATTTTAACTCAGAAATTTCTTTGTATGAATAGGATTTAATGTTTTAAAATACTATTTGATTTTTTAGTAACCATAATAATGCTTGGTATTTGAAGCATAGTTGCTTGTCTTTTAGTTATTCAGTCAAATAGCAAAGCCAGGACTGTCACATTTGTTATGGCAGTAACAAATCAATCCCAGTACTTTTTTTTATGTTTGGTTGAACTGCTAAGTTGCAGGGATGCAAACAAACCAACTCAACTAATTAAGTGGAAATGGAGGAAGGGGCAAACACACACTCACCCGCATGATGGGCTTCTTTTAGTTTCCATCTACCAAATCCACTCACAAGGCTTTTGGTTGGCTTGGCACTACAGTAGAAGAGACTTGCCCAAGGTGCCACACAGTGGGACTAAACCTGGAACCATGTGGTTGGTGAGCAAACTTCTTAACACACATTCACAACTAGTACAAAATCAAAACCTTTTACATTTTAAAGATTCGTTTTAATATGGCTTATTGGATTACTTGAAAATTTGTTTATAAGGCAATTAGCATATTTAAAATCAATAGCTTATAGATGGAAAATGTGCTAAATGATTTAGATTGAAATGTACTGTATATTTCTGATTATATATTCTGTATATCATTCATGATGAAGGCACAAGGTTCAGTGGTTAGAGTGTCAGGCTCACAATCATGAGGTAGTGAGTTTGATTCCTGGACTGGTCTGTGTTTTGTGTTCTTGAGCAAGACACTTCATTTCATACTGCTCTAGTTCACTCAGCTGTAGAAATGAGTTGCGACATCACAGGTGCCAAGCTGTATTGGCTCTTGCCTTTCCCTTGGATAACATTGGTGGTGTGGAAAGGGGAGACTGGAATGCATGGGTGACTGCTGGTCTTCCATAAACAACCTTACCCAGACTTGTAGCGTGGAGGCAGTTTCTGGGTGCAATCCCATGGTCATTCCTGATTGAAGGGAGCCTTTACCCTTTTATATCATTCATTTACATCACATATATCACAAGTCACGTACATAGAAAACGAGTGCAGTTCTCAGTTTACTGACTCAGTGACTCCCTCCATACTGATTTGCTCCAAATCAGTGTTTATAGCTCAGTCTTGTATCATTTACTTGGACCATGTACTTGATCTTATTTAGTGGTCATTTCTCAAGGTGAATATAGCGTAAGTACAAATACATAAAATGGACCAACTGTGATTTAAAGCAAACACAGACTGCTACAAAACACAAATTGTATTAAGCAGGAGCCATTTTAAAAGATGATGAATAAGATTACATAAATGAAAGGGCATTTATTTTGTCACCTTCAACTAAAATCTCTGGAAGCCTTAATCAAAGGTAGCCTAGACTGATTCTGAGATTACAGCTCAGAGAACATGAAACCTTAGGGAAATATTTTTTTTCTCCCTTTCTAAAGGCCATAAAGAAAGAGCTTTTCATATGATTTTTTTATCTTACAATAACAACATCCTGTTAAGCAAGTTAAGCAGTTGCAGTTGTTTGCAAGAAAAGATTGAATTATTTTGCACAAAAGCTTAGAAATATTACCTGAAAGTAATATCATACTATTAGAATTAAAAATTAATACAGCAAACAATAGAAGTTATATTTCAATAGGTGCATAAGATCAATAAACACAAAGTCATCCATTCTGCCTTTTTTAAATATCTCTGATAAGAAAGCATGAATCAACAATCTATTAAAGACAAAAATGAACAAGAAAACCTTAATTGTTGGCTCACTAAATAGATCTAATATAGCTCTAATTTACAAATATAAATATTTCAAAGAAATATTGTCTGTGGACATATTTTTACAACTGATTTTCTAACAATGAAATGTCCACGTGAAAGAAGGATAATACAACATGTATACTAAAGAGGGAGTTAACTATATACTAAAAGCTGAAAATTTTCAATCAGTGTAGACATATATCATTGGGTTTGAAATAGAAAAGGAGTTAAACTAAATACAAAATGTGAGAAAAAAATATTAATTTTAATTCCTCTGAAAATATGATTTGGATAAGCTTTTAAATTGAATATAAAGTAGAGTCAAATGTTATTTTGAACATTCAAGTTTAATTTTATTTACATTTCATGGAAACCTCAGTAATTTCACTGGTCAAAGAATTCTAAACCATCATTGCATGATGAGAATTGACATTTTCTTCATTACTGCTTAGAGGTCAGACACAGTCCCTAGATAATTAGGACAAATAGACCAGTACTGTTTCCTGGTCTCTTGTTCTGAAAGTTCTTACAATCCATCCAGTCAGTTGCCTAAATGTTGCCATTGATATGCACATGAAATAATGTGCCATTGATATGTACATGAAATAATGTTTAAAACCAGGTTACAGACTGGTTGCGACACTGGGCTGGGGTTGCAATCCCTTGTGATCCAGTGTATTTTGGCTACAACATATTTTATTAATGGGTTAATAGTGGAGGTTTTGAAATTTAACATTAATTTGATGATGATGATGATGAATTTGCATGTTGTTGTCTTTATCTCATATATTGCATTTAAATCTTACAGAAGATAAGTAGTATCATCAAGGTATTTTTTCTCACTAGTGATATTTTATATCATCTGCATAGCTGATAAGGGTGTGCACAGCAGGGGTCCCCAGGACAGTACCTTGAGGGAGATGACATATCTTTTATTTTATCAGCAAATATTGACCACTATGTAATATATATACATACACACACACATACATGCAGGCATCCCTTGCATTACAGCTACCTCAGCTTATGGGATTTCATGGTTATGAAAATAAGTGAAATATGACCGCTAATTTCAGGATATGGTCTGTTATTATGTTTTTATGAAAAACTCAGAAAATTTAAGCAATTTAAAAACTATCCTTTCTTCTCAGCCAAATGGCCACTTTCTGACATTTTAACTAAGATCAAAGTATAGTTAACAATCTGAAAACTATAATCATAAGATAAATACATGTATTTCATCAACACCAATACAACCTCCACTAAAACCTATACAACTACCATTATCACCAACCCACTAATACCTAAAGGAACAACAACAACATGAAGAAGATAAGCAGCTCAATTTAAAATAAAAGATATAAGATAATGTGGTAGCCCAGCATATTTTAAAAGCTGAAATGCTTTTTGATCTTAGGTCAACTCTCACCACCCGCAAACATCAACACCAAAACCAATAGAGCCAATAGCACCACCACAACCAACTCATTAGCAATTGACGACAATAATAGTATCAGATTGATAGAAATGTCTTTAGCTATGTATATTATATGTCAACACAATGGTGTGTGTTTGTGTGTGAAAGTAGTGTGGCATTTTAAGGTGTTAAGCCAAATGAACAAGGTGCATAATACCCATAAACCTGGTAATCATTCAGTTAACTGTAATCATACAGTACTTCATCCCACCTCACTTCTTCACCTTTTCATTGCCATACTTCTGTTCTGGAACTATTTCTTTTTTATTACATATTTGTTTTTGATAATATTCACAGCAGCTGCTGTTGGATCTACCTACAATTCAAGATGTCTGGAAAGAAGCCATCAAGTGGAACAGAAGATAGTAGTGCGAAAAGAAACAGTAAAAGGATTACACAGGATATTAAACTCAATGTTTTAAAAAGGGTTGATGCTGGAGGAAGAGTCAGCTACATTGCCAAAACACTAAAGCTTGCAACATCTTCAGTTAGAACAATACATGACAATAGAAAAATATCAATTAGAATGCTTGGACATATTTTTTCATAGATCTAAAGTGAGCAGCACATTAGTGTATGGATTAAGGGTCAGGCTCAGCATAGACTTGAGCACAATGGTAATTTTAAAAAAATACAGTTTATATGATTTGTATGATGATTTTCAAAAAAAGGAAGATGTAACTTCTAACGAAAAACCATTTCTGGCCAGTAAAAGCTAGTTTGAAAGGTTTAAGAAGCACTTAAATTCTCACAATGAGAAAATGACTGGTGAAGCTGCCAGTGTTGATACAGAGGCTACTACAATTTATTCTGAGCAGCTGAAGAAAATGACTGCCAAAGTGGATTATACACCAGAACAAATATAAAATAATGATGAAATTGCACTTTTCTGGAAGTACATGCCAACGAGAACTTTCATTTCTCGACAAGAAAAATCAACACCAAAAATTGTCTGACATTTCTACAAGAAAGAAATGCTGTTGGTGATATGAAAATAAAGCCTCCATATAAAGATCACTCTGAAAAATCCAAGGGCTTTCAAAGGTTATGCAAAGTTTAGTCTACCTCTGACTTAGCACTCAAATAAGGATTAGATGACTAGGAACCTTTCTAAAGAATGGTTTACAAATATTTTTGTGTCTTGCTGTGGAAAGATATAGTGTCACACAATATTTCCAACAAAGCATTGCTCTTTTTAGACAAAGCACCAAGTCAACCAGTGAACTTAAATGGGCTTTCTCATAATGTTAGAGTAGAATATATCCCCAGGAATACTTCTTTGATCCAGTTAATGAATCAAGGTGTGACAACTAAATTCAAGGTATATTATCTGAGAACTTTCAAACAATTTACAAAAGCAAATTGATAGGGAGGATAAATGTACAGTAAGAGATGAAGTTCAACAAAATAGATGCTGTGGTTAACATAGCCGAGTGATGAGAGAAAGTGAAATCCTCAACTCGGAATGGTGTTTGCAAAAATATATGGCCATCCCCCCAGTAATTCAACTATCACCTCTCATACAGAAAACAGAACCTACCCTATTACAATATTATGATACTCGTTTATTCTATAATGTATATATTTCTCTTCCAATATTTTTATGCTTACATATTATACTATGTATGTTTGTTATTTTCATGCATAAAAATGGCAATATTGCTTGTTCTGATAGAACACATCACACTTTATGACATAAAATTCAATGGGAAAATTAATTTCATGTTATAGTAAGATTTTCAGGAACATTTTACTACCACGAAATGAGATATTTCTGTGTATATGTAGGCACAGGGATGGCTGTGTGGTAAAGAAGTTTGCTTCCCAATGACATGGATTGAGAGTCAGTCCCACTGTGTGGAACTTTGGGTAAATATCTTGCTCTACAGCTCCAAGCCAACCAAAACCTTGTGAGTGGATCTGGTAGATGGAAATTCAAAGAAACCCATTATGTGTGTGTGTCTCCTTGTCTTGACATTGCTTGATACCTGCAAACAAGTGTAACTTGACATACAAGCAGTGTCATTCATTTCAAATATCCTGCACAAACATCTCTAGCCATGGGGAAATATAACCTTGTCTAGAAACAGTTGAGGGTTGGCAACAGGAAAATCTGCTTCAATGATCTCCGTCGAACCCATGCAAGTATGAAAAAAATGGGCATTAAAACAATGATGATGTGTGTGTGTGTTTATATATATATATATATATATATAT
>NC_068991.1:40234088-40243504 GCF_001194135.2 Octopus bimaculoides | reverse complement strand
CCATAGAAGCGGAATAGGTCAGGAAGAAAATGGTTTGATCTGCGGCATAATGCAATACGACAAAAGCACCAAACACTTTTCTACTGTTCTCCTCCTCCGCATTAGACACAGAATTGCATCATTTTTAGCAGCTCAGTAAACATATCCAGAGAGAAAGCTTTCCGAGATGAAGCGGAATCGAAAATTCCAACACAGAAAAACCATTTCCTCCCTACCAAGACATCATATATTATTATTTATATATCTGCCCACGTTCACAGTTAGAAAGGCTTAGTGTTAACGAGTAAAGATAACAAGACGTGGCGATTAATATTTGTTAAAATAACGAAATGAAAGTGAAAATGTAGGATATCAACAAAGAAATTGGTGCGAAATACAACAGTATAGTACAAAGATGGTGGAATGCTAGAAACGATAGATGTATGTGCGTGTGTGTTTGTGTATATTTCTCTCTCTCTCTCTCTCACACACACACACACACACACATATATATATATTACACACACATGCATACACACGTGTTAGTGTGTGTATATAAATATATATACATACATGCTGTTTAACGTTGTCGAAGAAAGGAGATTTAAAATAATAAATTGGAATAGAAAGAAAAGCTAGAGTAAAATTTCAAGTTGCCTTTGGAAGGCCATTAATTAATGACATACACACATCCAAAATGTATTGGATTCTGACACTAAACCGGAGTAATTTAAGGCAACAAGGAATTTCTAGGTTTTCACACGGACACGCACTCGAGTTAAATTCCCACTCAGAGTTTTAGCTTGTAAGACTGATCCGAGTGCAACATTGTTCAGGAGTAACATCTACACATACACAAGAAATATTCCGACAAAGAATCAAAGTGTACACACACACACACACACACACACGAAAATCATTTTCAATTAGGTTATTTAAAACGTCATTATTGAGATAATTTATTTTGTGCGTATGCGTGTCTGTACATCTATCTATCTTCTACACACAGAACATACACACACACATTATTAATGACAAGGAAGAACGGAATGAGAAAGTGTTTTGTAATTGATGAAGTAAAGATTTGCTCACTCCACTCTTGTTTGTCATAATAAAAACTACGGCTATTTGAATTTTCAGATATGTTTGGTAAAACAATTTCCAGATTACTGTCTTATCTGATAGCCAATACCTGTGGATGACCTTAATAAAGTAAACCCCTAGGTTCATACCGAAATTATATACACATATCTATCTATCTAAGTATCTATCTATCTATCTATCTATCTAAGTATCTATCTATCTATCTATTTACCTATCTATCTATCTATGTGTACAAGCCCGATTGAAATAGGACCGAAAGTCCCTATTAAGCCCTATGTATCAACATCGTAATGAAGCAGCTAAAAAGATTCTAAAATCCGTGTTGTTGCGGAAGCAATAGGTATAAAACTCTTCAACCGAACACCTACACAACTTTGCCTCTTAATTCACTGGAATATCATTATTGTGGAGAGAAAGAAGAATTTGACGAACGAGCGGAGAGATGTCAGAAATGTTAAAATAAATTTGGGGAAAGAAAACACGGGCTGACAATTTGCTTGGGCGAAAACACCAAAGAAATGATGGTTACGTCCATCTAGTTCCCAGACGTTGGGGATATAATCTTAATTTACTTGGTTTAATTGAAGGAATAAGAGACGGAAAATGGGGTAAAATAAAAAAAACATTCAAGTGTAATCGGCTGATTCTTCAGACATTTATATGAGACATGGAATATTATTATTAGTTTGGAAAGGCGGGCTAACACATCCACATACATACATAAATATATGTACATGCACACAAATACATATATATATTCACACACATGTATATGTATATATATTGGTATTGACACAAATACACACACGTTTATACATCAGACATGATTTATATACATCTCTATTACTAACTTGTAGAATCGGTGGATCGTCGTTAACCGGAAGATTGGTGAAATAATATGGGAAGATTTAAAAGGAAAGGCAGAAGAAAAGTGATGAGCATAGAGAGAGAGGATTGTGAGAGGAAACAATAAATATAGAGAGGCAGAAAGAGAGAGGGAGGGAGGGAGAGATATGTAAAAAAATGGTGGTAAACAAGACCTTCAATAAAATTAGAAAGAGACAGAGAAGGAATTGGTACATAGACATTTCTAAAAATAATAAAGAGACAAAAGAACACGGATGCGTGTGTGCGCGCATTATATACATAATGTGTGTGTGTGTGTATGTGCGTGCGCGCGCGAATAAATAGATAGATAGATAGATAGATAGATCTGAAACTAGGTTGCTGTTTTAACACCAGGTCATGAGCAAGATGCATGACGAATGGCCTTTCAACCGTGACCATCCTACATTTTTATTCTTCTGAAGCAGACGGTATTCCAGAGCACATTATCTAACGTCATTTTCTCTCCTTTTTAGGCCGATAGACTTTGTAATATCAGGCAGCAGATTTTGGTTTCTATTTCTAGCAGAGTGGGCACCAGCGTAGACGGCATATTGACTCGATGCAATAAATATATAAATATATATATATATATATATATATATATAAAATCTGCTTCGTATAGAAAATATAATTTATCTGTAAGAGTATAGTAGATATAGACATAATGGCACACACAACAACCAGTGGCAGCCATATTTCTACCATATCCCATTACTCACCCGGATCAGAGCTGCTTTCCTCTTACCATCCTCATCGCGTTCTCCATTTACTTATTATTATTATATGTGTGCGGTGTGTGAGCGATATTCCTTATTTATTATGTGCGATGTGCGAGATATTCCATACTTATTATTATGTGCGATTAGTGAGCTCTATTTCTTAATTATAGTGTGGGCAATGTGCGAGACATTCTTTATTACATTTATAGACATGACAATAGACAACATCTAGATACGTGGGAATGAGAAAAAATATTAAAAGTAAACGAGGGATAAATAACATTAGTCTTGTAAGTAGAGAGAGATGATGATGATGACAGTAATAATAATGGTTTCAAATTTTGATACAAGGCCAGCAATCTTACGAGGAGGGGGCCAGTCGAATCATGGACCCCGGAGGAATGAAAGACAAACACACAAACACACAGAGCTTTTACCAGTTCTAGCTAGGGGTCGTGGCCTTGATGGAGCACAACCATTGGAGTGATTTTTAATTCATTTCATTTCTCTGAGAGTGGGGGACATTGCCACCCTCATTTCGGTTTCATGCCATGTCACAGGTCCATCTGGCATCTAAGACGTTTTTATCTGTCTCTTGAAAACGTCCACAACTATCACTGTAGATCTTTAGGACTTTCCGGTAATGTAGAAAAATGTGGGCTCTTCATTGAAACTGAAGCTGTTACAGCAGAGGGACAGTGGAACTTTTAGTACTATGCAGTAGCGACAGTTTAGGGTTTGCTAATAAAAACCATCATTCCATCCATAAGTTTGTGGTTGGATCCCAAAGGACCTTATATATAACACATATCTGTATAACACACACATATACGTATCAGTAATCACAAAAATATACATATGCACTCATATACTACACGTCTATAGATATATACACACAGTTGATGCAGCGATACAGAGACCAAAGAATGGTTGGTTTATATAGACAGGAAAAAAGAAATAATGGTGGAGTCGCAATGTACAACAATGAAGATGTCATATCATTAATCTTGTTATATTCAAATGGTCTGTGGTTCACAAATAATAGTACACATGAAGCAAATTGATGTGATATGTATATCACATCATTCAAGGACTCCTTAAGTCATGAAGGTAAATTTAAGGAAAACGTTAGAATAATAAAAAAGGCACTAACGAAACTAGATCAACACATCTATGTACATCTGTGGTGTGGTTTCAATTTACTCTTATATCAAATGGCTTGAAGGTGATGTAATCTCAGGAATGTCATGCCAAGAGCAAAATCAAGCAAAAATACAACTTGATCACACTAAAATGATGCTCAAGGAAGACAATGTTGTGCCTGACCAAGAGCAACAACATCTTGGATCATTGCTTTACTAATAACATGGAAGTCGTCCACAAAATGAAGGTGACACCAATGAGATTTTCTTATATAACTTAATAAACTAACAATGTATGGCCCAAAGCAAATTGAAGATATCACACAGGAAGCACCTGAACCCTGTCCAGCATAAACTTGTACAAAGCTGACAGAAAATTAGTTCAATAAGAGATCCTAAATCATTTAATTTAAGAGTTTGGAGTTGCACTTCCAAAAAAGTATTTTTATAAATCAAAGACAAACTCAGGCTCTCTTATGAAAAAGAAAGGAGGAAGGAAAAAAAAAACAAGATAGTGGAAATATATAAAAAAAACTCCAAGCCCTTGCACAAAAAAATCTGCTCTAGAGCTTTGCAAGAGAACACCACTGAAGAAAATTAACTGAAGACCTGGAAAGAGTAAGTTAAATACAAAAACAATTCTAAATTGTATTCAATTCTCTAGTGAAAGATATGCAGCTAAACAAGCCTGAATAGTTCTTCAAAAGTGCAGCTCTACACAGTGAAGAGGAATCTATTGATTGTGTAACATAAAAGAGGAGTATGTAATATTTTCTAATGATGAGATAGACTTGAACTTAGCAACAGACCCTAATGCTTTGCCAGCAATTCTGTTAAAGACATAAGAAGGCTCTGGCAAAACAATAGCAGATGCTGTTTCAGAGATGTCTTGAATGTAGCACAGAATCCCAATAAGTTAAAGGAAGGTATGTGCCCTATCCATAAATGAAGGAAGTAGAACATGTTAGAAATCACAGAACTATCTTTCTGATCTCATACATCAACAAAGTCATGGAACACATTGTCAGAAAGAAGCTGATCACAAAGCAAATGGCTTAAACATGCAGTACGGCTTCCATCCACAAAGTAGCCTAACACAGCTCATTATAGCCTTATGAATGGTGAGAGAGACAGCAGCACAATCATTTAAATGTGGATATTCAATATTTTGAGTTTGCCATAGCCTTTAATAATGTTGATATGTCACAAATTACATGACCTTGGGATAGTTGGAAAATTTGGCAAGTGACTGTCCCTGGGGAGTTATCAATTCATTGCAGAGTCTCTCAGCACCCTGATAACAATGCTACAGACAGACCTGAACCCAATATATTGAGAGCTGAAGAAAACAACATGCAGTTCAAAATTCTTTAAGTGTTCTGCCATCAGCCCACAAATAGATTGCAATCTGAATGCACAAGACCAGAGGTTTTGCAATCCTGGAGTTACCATCAGTGTGTGATCTGGGTATCCCCATGAATAATAAAGCATTATTCTGTGGACATATTTGTAATATGGAAATGTGTGGGCAACTGGTTGGCTGGATTCTGAGATCATTCAGAACAAAAAACAAAAAGAAAACTATGTTGGTCCAGTAGAAAACATTGGTTGCTACTGCTCTCAATTATAGATAACATAGCGTTAAACTAACAGCAGAGCTTCAGGCAATTGAATGCTGTTACAAGAGGATTGTCCCAGTGCAATAGAAGAACTGAAGGTCTAATTACCAGAGCAAAGATAGAAAAGATATCCAGCGATATATATAGCTGGAAGCTCTTGGAGGGTCTAGCAACTAACTCGGGGATTGAAAGCCATATGAACTGAATGCCAATTTCCATTTAAAGTAAAGAAAAGTTAAGGTTTAAGAGAAGATATTTTAAATAGCTCACTAATATACAAAGATGTACAAAGCAAAGATGTGGATATACTTTAAAAATACTTCAGTTTTTATCTGAGGTACCAGATGCACAAGCATCAAGGTAAAAATGTAAATGAGAAGTATTATCCAGTATCATCATTCATCAAAACTTAACAGAGAGAGGGGGGATATGTAAAAATTGACAATTACACCAATAGTGGAGCCTCATCATGGCAAAAGTATGTGTGTATATATATATATACATATATATATATATATATATATATATATATATATATAGAGAGAGAGAGAGAGAGAGAGAGAGAGAGAGAAAGAGAATTGGCCAAAAGTCACCCGACAGTAAATCAAGATTCTATAAATACTATCTGTAATTCTGTATTGACTTAAATGGAAAATTGTGTTGCTCAAAAAGGACTTCAGTTTCAACAATTTTCATGAGTGCTTTTTCTGGGTATCACATATCAATACATACACATAAATGTAATTATGTACATATATGTATGCGTGTGTACGTATATATATATTGGAAGAGTTTGATATAATGTGGAATTAATTTTCCCCATTAATTTCCATATTATAAAATGATAATGTATTCTTATCAAATTTTTTGTTTTGGAAAAAATAACCACCACCAAAAAATACACAACCACTTTGATGCATGAAAACAATTTCTAAACATAGTACAATATGTATACATGAAAACAGTTGAAGATAAGTAAGAATGTAATATTGTAATAGGTTATGTTTTTACTACAAAAAATGTTTGTGTGAGGGCTAGTGGCAGAAAGAGAATTACTGGGAGGATGAGGGATACTATCTACTAATACTTCATCATCATCAACTTATCTAAAACTGTTTACAACCCAGTGACAGAAAGGAGCTCATTGTAAATTCCATGTAATTTTTTGTTATGTTCATGACTAGGATCATTGAGAAATATAAATGCCAACTCTTTGCAGTTAATTTCAGTGGAGATGGTGGAATTTCCATATTCTCAACTTGCTTTGTCTATGGGACACTAACAACTAAATCACATCATCCTCAATGACTTCTTTAAATCCATCCTCATTTGCAAGTATCACAATATCTTTTTTTTCCAAATCTGATGTAGACATTATGTGTACGGAAAGCTTGTAGAGCCACAGATACAGTTTGGCCATATATTTTCCAAGCACCGTTCTAAATTTAGGGTTTCACTTCCTCCCATGATTCAGCAATGCTGTCCACAGCATCCACTGAGTTGAGCTTCCTCCAAAAGTTTCTTACAGTAGCTTTATTCTCCCATTCAATTGCTTTCATAAATTATTAGAAAGTTCTCTGATAGTATGCATTGAAATGAGATGTCACATCTTGATCCATTTGCTGGTGCAAAGAGGTATTCTTGAGGAAGCATTCTATCCTCACATTATTGGAAAACTCATTAAAGTTCTCTGAGTAGCTTGGTACATTGTTTAAAAGGAGTAATGCTTTGTTGGAAATATGTGTGACATTATACCTTCTTACAGCAGATCAAAAAATAATTGTAAACCACCCTTCAGAAAGGCATTTAGCTATATATGCTTCCTTATTTGAACAGCAAGTCAGGGGGAGATTAAACTTTACATAATTCTCGAAAGCCCTTAAATTTTCAGAGTGACACTTAAATAGGAGATTTAATTTTGTATCACCAGCAGCATTTCCTCCCAGAAGAAGCACCAGATGTGATTTTTGGTGTTGGTTTTTTTTTTTTTCTTCAAGAAACAGAAGTTCTAGCAGGCAATGCCTTTCCAGAAAAGTGCATTGTATATTTGCTCGTGTAGCTCTCTTCTGCTGCTAAGGATAATTAGTAGCAGCCTTTGTATAAGCAGCAACTGTTTCATCAGTCATTTTTGTGTTGTACAAATTCAAGTACTTCTTAAACTTTTGAAAAAAACTTTTACAAGCAAAAAATCGTTTTACATTGGAAGTTTCACTTAACATTTACTGCAAATTGTCATAAAGACTATTGTTTTGTTTTTCTTTAAATTACCATTAAGAGATCATAAGTCTGATCCTTGTTCTATACAGCCAGGAACTGTTCTATTTAAGTGTGATATATTAGATTTATGAAAAAATAAGTAGTAAAAAAGAGAAGCAGTCTCTACTTGACCTAATTTTCTCTTCATTATCATGTATTGTTCAAACTGTGAATGTTGTAAAGCTTTAAAGCTTTCGCAATCTGGCTGACATTCTTTTCTCCTACATCAAGCCTCTTTTAAAACTGCAAGTTTAATATCCAATGTAATCCTTTACTGTTTCTTTTTACACTATTAGCTTCAGTTCCACCTGATAGCTTCTTTTCAGACACCTTGAATTGCAGGTAAATCCAACAGCCGAGGTGATAATCAATTATCCACAACAATAGCACAAAAAAAGAACTATGTGTAAGAGCAAAATATGGTGTCTTATGTGAGGATTTAAATGAGAAGATAAAAGGGTGAAGGACTGAGGTGAGAGGAAGTACTGTAAGATTATAGTTAGTTGAAGGTTCATCGGGTTCATGATACTACACTACTTGCACTTCTGACTTTAGCCACAAAAGCCACCCACACAAACTGTCTCTCTCTTTTACACTGTTGTTTTACATACAAAATATGTAGCTACAGACATTACTATAATGCTGATACTATTATTGTTGTTGCAAGTTGGTTATTCAAAATTTGGTGGGTCGGTAGTGGTGGGTTGTACTGGTTTTGGTAGGAATTTTGTTGATGGTAGCAATGGTCATATTGTTCTTGTTAATTATATTGTTGTTTAAATGTGGTGTGGATAGTGATATTTATATACATGAACATACATGCATGTATCATGATTATAGTTTTTCAAATTGTTTACTAGTTTGATCTTACCTACAATGCCAAGAAACAAATTTTTGGCTTAGAAGAAAGTATGGTTTCATACGAGTTCCCACAAGGGTGAAATTACAAACTGCATCCCAAAGTAAGTGGCCATATATTATAATTTCTGTGACTGAAATCCTGTAACTTGTGATAACCATAAATGGGGGTTGTCAGTATGATACATACATATAAACATAACATATATATATATATATATATATGCAAACACACACATCATCATCATAATCATTAAATATCTGTTCCATGCTGGTGTGGTTTGGAAGATCTGAGGGATCCAAGAACTGCATTATGCCCCTTTACCTACGATGGCTGGATGCCCCTCCTAACACTAACCACTTTACAGCACATGCACATGGTACCTTTTTTGCATCACCAGCACTAATGAGGTTGCCATGTAGCTTGCAAGACTATGTTTCCTGACAGAAGAGTTTATTTGTTAGGAGATAAGGTGTAAAGTATGAAAGAAGGGGGTCAAAGCCGAACAGGTTTCTTGCTACAAAGAAGGCGATAGAGCTACTCTTATTTTAGAATAGGTCAGGAGGGCGGGGTGGAGTGGGTAAAAATGTAAAAATTGATTGAAGCATTTGTGTGGCTCCTCAATGTACAAGGTGAGTAGAAGTGAATGGGGCAGAGGAACCAGGAATGTGGTGGTTGACAGTTGCAAAGGTGGATCGAACAGAAACAGATAAGGAATGGGTGAGGCAGTGGATATAATGTATGAACAATAAATATTGAGTAGGGGAGAGAAGAGAAGAGTAGGTGACAACTGTAGAGATTATGTAAAGTTGAGGAAATGATGTAGTAAATGGTGGATAAGGATTGGTGT
>NC_068991.1:40226588-40229088 GCF_001194135.2 Octopus bimaculoides | reverse complement strand
CCGGCCTTCCCCATTTTATATTTATACGAACATTGGGTAAAGAGAGCACTTAATAGTTGAATAATGTTTCTATTTTATGGGAATTAAATCTCTGAGTTACGACTTAGGTTTCAACCTCCAATGAACTGTATATTATATACATACATTATATATAAAACACACACACACACAAATTGTCTTGAGTAAAACAATCGAGAGAACAACACACATGGCATTAATCCCGAATTGCTACTATTTTAAATATTAGTGCTTACACAACTGGATATGGTGTGAAGGCCACATCATCAGGTTTTATACTCTACATACGACTCACATGTAATAAATAAATATTGGTAGAATAAATATTGGTTATCGTTATTAGAAGTAATAATTGTATTACCTTTCGTTTTTTGTGTGTTATATATATGGTTTTAGCTGTTGTTCATCCAGCAGAGTTGTTGTATAAGTATTTAAGTGTAAACGGAAAAAATAATCCACAAACTTGTTGGTTAAAAATTGCTAATCCAGTTGTTCTTGAGGTTTACATATGTATAGAAAGTTTGGTGATGTTAGAATCGGAAGAGGCACACAATAACGAAATAGCCGAGAAACTGTGAACAAGCAAAGATAAAATATACATATTAAATACCAGCAATAATTAAATCCTATATTTAGAAAAGAGTGAATAGTAGACACATAATTAACACATATATACGATATACAATTTGCACACACAAACACATATTACACATACGCAATATATATATATATATATAAATCGCTCACTAGATGTACACTCGCATAAAGATGTACACGCACTATATACATATAAAATATATATAAATTCTACATGAATTGAGATGTATGTACATATGCGTGTAAATATCAATGTGTATATACGTGTGTGTGTAAATATATATATATATATATATATATATACATGAACAAATAAATAATTGTATACATTTACATTTACGTGTGTATGTTGAAAGACAGCTTTTGCGAACTCCACTACTATTGAAACCTTTCACTTATATTTCTGCCACTACAATTTCAAACAAAAATATATTCGCGATTGTTTTTTCTTCTCTCTCTCTCACTTTATTTCGTGCTTTTCGTCCCCACCTTCTCTCCTAATACAAAAACCGGTTCCCTTATAATTATTGCTGTCATTCTTAATTTACAAAACACATTTTAACATTTTAAATTAATTATTTTTTCCTTTCCCCTCTGATACTAATTCCTTTGAGGGTGGAGGTGCTCATAATAAACAAATAATCATTTATCAGAACAAAAAAAAAACAAACAAAACCCGCCACCCTGCACCACCACAAAATGCTACTGTCATTAGATAATTACTTCATTTTTCTTTTACATATTATTATTATAGTTGTTGCGGTAAATAAAATTAAGTAATTTTACCTTTCGCTGTAACTTTGCCACACACAGTTTATAAGAAAGCTTTCTCTCTAACAATTACCGACTCACCGGGTGCACGTGACATGCCTCTACTCGCTGTTGATTGGTCGACGCAGCTCCTACCTTATTTGCATATGTAGTGTTGGGTGTTCGGTGCTGGTATCGTAATAGTCGTAGCCTCAATAGAGCTTACTACATTAACGATGCTACTAAATAGTATTGAGGCCAGTTAGAAACTGACGTCATTTTATATCCCAATACCTCTGTCTGCATCTCTCTCGCCACATTTAAACATTTCTATTGCCCTCGCATCATCTTTCTTTCTCTTCTCCATCATTACACACACACACACACTCTCTCTCTGTCTCAGTATATTTGTAATGGATGACTACATGTGCGCTACATCATCATTTCTACTAATGTGTTAGATTATGAGTGAACAACTATAAACAAAGGTTAATGGAGAGAAGAAGCGCTTCAAACGACTGAAGACTGTCACAAAAGCCTTCCATTCACTCCTCTGGATTATTATAACACTGTTTATCAGTAGACCTAAAGGGAAAATACATACACACATACATAGATATATGTTATATACCTATATACATACATATAAATTATGTGTGTGCGTGTATATGTATGTACACACACACACACACACACACACGTATAATGTGTTTATATGTACGTTTTGACGCTTTGCATAGTATAGAGAGAGGGTGTGGGAGAATAAAAGAAAGATACAGAGAGAGCTGACATATGAGGGGCTGGATGTGTCTTACAACTTCGAAAAATACACATTTTTAAACGAAACTTTGCAGAGGTAGGTTTTCGAAGGGGATTGCCATTATGCTGATAAAAATTTAGAAAAATAATTATATATACCTGTTAAAAATATACAAACGAGAAATCTGTTTCATTTAATTTAATTTCAACTAAATAAATATTTTTCGTATGAAAATTAGTGTTCCTTTCATCATTTTATATAAACGCCAAAAAAATTTATATTAATTATAATTATTGTATGTATGTTATATTTTGTGATATTATCCATGATGGCAAAATCACCTGTCATTTAACAGTAGGTATATATGCATATATA
>NC_068991.1:40225173-40226144 GCF_001194135.2 Octopus bimaculoides | reverse complement strand
ATAGGCGGATATTTTTAGTATGAAGTGGTAAAGAGTGTGATGTGCTGAGAAAAGAGAGAACAGTACTTGAAGTGTAGTTTCATTCCAGTGGTAAATATCCGTGTAGAAATCCGTGGATATTTACCACTGGAATGAAACTACACTTCAAGTACTGTTCTCTCTTTTTTCAGCACATCACACTCTTTACCACTTCATACTAAAAATATCCGCCTATGGATATAATAATAGGTTACTTTATTTTTTCTGTCTCCGATGAAGGGAAGTACTGGATCTTCCCAGAAACAGCTGTAAGACTCTATCCATAAAATACTTCTCCAACCTTACCTTTGCTCTCTTTATCTTTTTGTTTTTATATATTTACATATTGTATCATATATTAATATTATATAGTCCCACAGCGTAACACCTATGGCAAGTGTCTCCTACTATAGCCATGGGCCGACCAAAGCCTTGTGAGTAGATTTGGTAGACGGAAACTGAAGTAAGTCCGTCGTATATATATTCTTTTATTCTTTTACTTGTTTCAGTCATTTGACTGGCCATTCTGGGCTACCGCCTTTAGTCGAGCAAATCGACCCCAGGACTTATTCTTTGTAAGTCTAGTACATATTCTATTGGTCTCTTTTGCCGAACCGCTAAGTTAGGGGCACGTAAACACACCAGCATCGGTTGTCAAGCGATGTTGGGGGAACAGACACACAAACATATACACACACATATATGTGTGTGTGCTTGTGTGTCTGTGTATGTCCCTACAAAATCGCTTGACAACCGACGTTGGTGTGTTTACGTCCCCGTAATCAAGCAGTTCGGCAAAAGGAGTCCGATAGAATAAGTACTAGGCTTACAAAGAATAAGTCCTGAGGTCGATTTGTTCGAAGAAAGGCGGTGCTCCAGCATGGCCGCAGTCAAATGACTGAAACAAATAAAAGAATAATATATAAGTGTGTATATACACACACACACACACA
>NC_068991.1:40223475-40224943 GCF_001194135.2 Octopus bimaculoides | reverse complement strand
TATATATATATATATGTGTGTGTGTGTGTGTGTGTGTGTAGCGAGACGAACATCGACTCATGAGAATGACTGATGAACCTCGCCTTTCGTAAAGCTTGCCAATGCTGTACATCCGATTGACACCCCCTAAAATGAAATTCGTACTTCGATAGATAGGAAACAATGAATAAAGCATTCACCGGTACTACGGATTCTTGATGGGCTGTATAAAAACTCTTTATACGCAACTCAAGCAGCATTAGATTAAAATTGCTATGTGTGTATCACACTAAATGTATTGTTGTGAGATGTCGTTTGTGTATTTGATGTTGGTGGCAAACGAAAATGTCTTTCTAGGGCTTCACGTAAAATTGATTAACAATACTCACGAACAATTAACAGAGGCTTCATTTACTACATATAATGTTCTATGTGTTGGTCTTTGGATGAAAAATAACAACGACAATTACACACCAGGAGACACAGTTGGGATCTCTAGCAATCTGTGGTCGGCTCATCACAATTGGAAAATAATTGCGCTATAGTAGCGACGACAAAATCTGTGTCATCTAAATTGCCATATGAATGGAAATGTCAAGCGGCTGCCTCAGAATTCTACGAGTAGCTGCTTACAATCAAGAGTTACCACAAAAATACCACTTTTTGGATAGGGTTCAGTGAGAGCGTTGTAGAAAGTTGGTTTATTGGCGATCACGTGAAACGACTGTGGTTTAACAGTGATGTCTATTCAGCTATCCAGCGATTCAGTTTTGAATCTGCTATTGTATACACATCGTTAAAAGGTTTGGTACAGAGGAATTGTCTGAGATGAAATCTCCTGACAGACTTCTATTAAAAACACAATATATCGGAGCGAAACGAAAATTGACGCTGCTGGGCGATTTTCGTCTGCAACTGATATATTTTTGTTTTTAAACACAGTAATCCCATTTGATATCATCTCTGAACAAATGCAGCACTTAATTCGCCTTTGGTGATGTATAGTATATATATATATTCTTTTACTTGTTTCAGTCAGTTGACAGCGGCCATGATGGAGCATCGCCTTTAGTCGAACAAATCGACTCCAGGATTTATTCTTTGTAAGCTTAGTACTTATTCTATCGGTCTCTTGTGCCGAACTACGAAACATATGGTAGTCTGAAGGAGCAAGGGCGGGAGAATAAGGTGGACGAGGAATTTTTTCCCTACCAAGCTCTTCGATCTTCTGTGATGTGATCTTTGCAGTGTAGGGTCGCGCATTGTCCTGATGAAACATCACTCCTTTTCGATTCACTAAAGCGGGTCTTTTTTTCTTCAAAGCTTGATTCAAACGCTCTAATTGCTGACAGTGGACTTGAGAATTGATTGATGCATTAGGTGGTAACAATTCAAAGTGAATTACTCCTTTGTAATTCCACCAGATAGAGAGAAGAAGCTTTTTCCCATGAAGTTCCCTTCTCGGTTGTGGTTGGCCTTTTTCCCTTTT
>NC_068991.1:40220119-40222469 GCF_001194135.2 Octopus bimaculoides | reverse complement strand
GGTGGGGAATAGCTAGATAGAAAGAGGTTTCAGGACAATAAAGAAAGAGGAGAAAAAAATGATAATAAAGGATGGTGACAGATAGAGAGATAGAAAAAGAGAGAGAAAGAGAGAGAGAGAGATAGAGTGAGAAGTTTCTTTTCAATTTGATATGGTGAATTTATTGAAATTTCATTACAAAGCATTTTTTCGTTCTCCTTTCTTTTTTCTTTCCATTGTTTACCTATCAACATATTTTCTCACAAAAAACACGCTTTCTTACAAGGGCTAGTGACCTTTCAAAGATGTCAATTTTAGGAAGTAGGATGGAAGAAATAAGAAAAGTGGGGAGGGTGCAGTCATCCCTGAAAAATAAAAAGGAGTTCAAAGTCCTATGAAAATGTTTATTCCCTTACACTGTATAGCCAAGTTCCATAGTCTGTGTAATTCTAAGTTTTGCATGAACAAGCAGTAAATATTAGTACAATGGTCATAAATTCGGAAAATAAAGTCAGAATATAAATAATTAATTTGGAACTGTTTATAATTCAATCAATTCTCTATGTACATTTAATCAAATCTCATAAATAAGTTTTGTGCGTATATTGTATATTTAGCTGGAAGCCACTCTGTAGGATATAAATTATATAATATAGCAGAGCCTGCTTAAATATAATTTTTTTCATATCTTTCATCTTTTTGTAAGATTCATTTTTCTTTTTCTTGCTTGGATAATAGAATTCAGGAGAGATCTTTTCCACGAATTACTTTGCCAAGTAGCTACATTAGATAGCTTTCCTAATCAGTGGTAAAATAGTTCTAGTATTCTTTCTCGGCTATATGTAAGTTCTATAAGAACAACAGTTGTCAAAATCCCTTTGTTATATATATATAATAAAAATATAGTTCTGCTTCTCTTTAATTTTGGAGAGAATTTTTTGATGAAGTGTAGCTCCATTGCTTTCGGAATTTTGAGTCATCTATAGAACATTTGTAAAAGGGAAAGATTTTGAACTTACCTCCACCGTATATTTCTAGATTCTTGTTCAGTGGAATCTTGCACAATTCCTCTTGTCGGATGTGTTGTCTGTGGATTCTTGCACGTTTGCAGAGGGTATTGTTTGTTTCGCCAATGTAATTTTCTTTGCAGTTGGGGACGCGGTTTGCACCTTCATACGCTAACCTAGTCATGAGATACTTGGAAGAAAAGCTTTATGAGGAAATAAAGAGAGGTTTTAATCAGGATAACAAGAAACACGTTATAAAAAAGTGGAAACGCCTCCTCGATGACTGCTTCATCGTTTGGGACAAATCAAATGAAGACCTACAAATATTTAATAATATACTCAACACACTTCACCCATCCATCAAATTCACGACAGAATCCAGTTGCAATGATTTACCATTCCTGGATATTAACATAAAAAATACTCAACTCCACATTTACAACAGAAACCTCGTCCCCATAGCCGTACTGTCGATATGTTTTATTATCGAATTTAAAGATGTTTTCTTCTAGTAACAGGTGTGTGGCCTTGGCGATGAAATCAGTTTTGAAGCGTTCATTCATCTATATTTCTCTACCCAGTGTTTGACTGCTTCCAGGCCCAAAGTGTGAGTTATATTGATATAAAGATTGGTGACATCAAAGCTTGTAAGTATAATACCTTCTGGGACAGTGAGTGGAATATGCTGGAGGAAATCTATGCCGTCCCGTATATAACTGGGTATTAATGGACATAAAGATTTTAGGACTATGTCCAAAAAGTGACTCGGTTGTTGTGTTGATACTTTGAAGTCCAGCAACTATTGGTCTCAGTTTAAAGTCAGTAGGTCTTAGTATTTTTATGTATTGGTTCTTCTGCTCATTTATGGCTCTCTGTATTTCGAGGTTTTTGTGAATTATGGGCAATCCGTAGAGATTGTTCTCTTTGATTACAGAGTTGCATAAATAATCCTTCTCTTTGGCTGTGGAGGAATCTTGGTATTCATTAATTAGTGTATTGATTTTACTCATTATTTTTTTCCGAGTGTCTTGGTTCTTCCTTGTAGTAGATTTGGTCTGTTAGAATTTCCAATATTTTATCTTTATAGTAGTCTTTGTCCATGATTACTATCACTCCTCCTTTATCGGTTTCTTTTAGGATGATTGAATTGTCATTCTTCAGTGTTAGTGAGGCTTCCTTTTCTTCTACGAAGGTTTTGTTTGCATTTACGGGGAAATTTCCAAATTGTGTCTATATATGTCTAAATGTTTGTAATTCCCCTTGTAGGGGGTGAAGTGCGATTCCCCCACCTCCTTGCTTTTCTATCTCTCTCTCTCTCTCTCTCTCTCTCTCTCTGTCTCTCTCTCTCTCTCTCTCTCTCTCTC
>NC_068991.1:40218829-40219490 GCF_001194135.2 Octopus bimaculoides | reverse complement strand
ACACACACACACACACACACACACACACACACACACACACACACACACACACTGTTACATTTGGGGATGATTATATTTTGCCACTTATTTCATTTGGTATAAGCAGAACAAGAGGAGACACGTAGAATAGAAAATCGTTGAAGAGATCACATGATGTATAACGAAAGAACTTTGACAACAAAGCTAGAAACGACTCAGGACTTAGTTTATATATATATTTTTAAGCCTAGTATTTATCGTATTCGCCACATTTTGCCAAACCGCTAATGTTACGGGGATGTAAGCACACCAACAGCGGTTGTCATGCGGTGATGGTGGGGTGGGGGTGGGGATAAACACAGACATAAAGGCACACACACAAATATATACATGCACACACATATATCTATATGTATATATACGACGGGCTTCTTTCAGTTTCAGTCAGCCAAATTCACCGTGGCCATAGTAGAAGACACTTGCCCACGATGCCAGGCAGTGGGACTGAAACCGGAACAATGTGGCTGCGAAGCAAGCTTCTTACCACATAGCCACGCTTGCGCCTATATATACAGCAATCCCTCGGCTATCGCGGGTGTTACGTTCCAAAACCTCTCACAGAAAAAAATTAAAATCTAAATAAATATAAATACTTATCGGTTGCAGAAACCCGCAATATACT
>NC_068991.1:40216715-40218227 GCF_001194135.2 Octopus bimaculoides | reverse complement strand
AACCCTTGAGAAAGAGGGAAAAACCTCCTCGTCGAAACAAAACTCCGGAAGAAAACCAAACCTTTCAGATAGCGACTGTCGGACTCTTACGCAAATTGTTAGAAAGGATCACAAAAGTACAGCTCCCAAAATTACTACGGAGCTTAATGACCACCACAAGAGCCCAGTTTCCACAAAATCTGTTCGCCGGGAGCTGCACAAAGCCGGATTTCATGGGAGGGCTGCAATCAGAAAATCACTTCTTTCAGAAACAAACATTGCAAAGCGTTTAGAGTGGAATAAAAACCTACAGAATTGTTCCCTAGAGCAGTGGAAGAATATTATTTTCTCAGACGAGTCATCTTTTACTTTATTTCTGACCACTGTGTGGAGACAACCAAAAGAGGCATTTAACCTAGACTGCCTTCTTCGAACTGTTAAACATGGAGGAGGATCTGTAATGATCTAGTGGTGGGGGAGCAATATCTTGGAAATCCGCCGGCCCAACAGTTTCCCTTCATGGCAGAATTAATAGTCAAGACTATTTAAGCATTCTATCTGATCAAATTCATCCTATGGTTGCGGAACTGTTTCCAGAGAGAAACGCGATCTTTCAGGACGATAATGCACCAGTTCACAGAGCTAAAGTTGTTACTGAATGGCACGAGGAACATTCTAGTGAAGTTGAACATCTTATCTGGCCACCACAGTCCCCAGATCTCATTATTTTTTAACATTTATGGTGCATTTTAGAAAAACAAGTAAGAAGTTGATATCCTCCATCATCATCACTATAAGAACTGGAGACCGTTTTAGCTGAAGAATGGACAAAAATTCCTTTGGAAACAATTCAAACTTTGTATGAGTTCATACCTCGTAGAATTCAAGCTGTAATTACTGCCAAAAGCGGTCCTATCCCATTTAAAAATAAATTTGTTAGAAATTTTAAGATGTTTCTATTATTTTGTCCAATCCCTGTATATAATTTTTAAAAAAACGTGTTGTAAATAAACATACGAACATATACTAAATGCACAGACGAACGGAAAACACAGTAGGTCACCAACTCCCCTTCAGTTATCGGTCAGAGGGTCAAGCGCAATTTCGGCCACTATTGATAATATTGTTTCCACTCTGGAGGTACCGGCAAGAAACTTGCCGAGAATGGGACCAAAACATAACAAAACGAGACGGGCTCGAAACAAGACCGTTAGTGGACGGACGAAGGACAAAACAATAAACAGAATAAAAGCTTAAAGCCACACGAAGACAACAATTAAAATGATAATAATACATATACATTAAAAAAAAAAGCCTTAGGGTTGCAAGACAAGACAAAAATGGGTAACGCGAAGAAGGAAAAAAACTGTCCCAAAGGACTATAAACATGGGAGGGTTTAGAGCGAGGAGGACAGAAAATCGTGACCTGTCCGGACGAAGGCAACGCGAAAAAGAATGATACCGCCTTAGTGGGAGGAAGGTGACAGAGAAAGACAGGCAGCGAGAGAGAGAGAGAGAGAGAGAGAGAGAGAG
>NC_068991.1:40214718-40215200 GCF_001194135.2 Octopus bimaculoides | reverse complement strand
ACGCGTCTCATACCCAAATTTTCAGTGATAATGGAGTGAACAACTAATCTACGCATCCTCTGATAACTCACGGATGGTGATTCGACGATTTCCCTTCACGTGGTTTGCGATGCTTTTCTCAGTTCTGCTGGTTACGGTCTTCCAGAACGTTCGTCAATATGAATATTCTTTTGGCCATCATGGAAACGTCTGTACCACTCGTACACTTGTATGCCGTTCATACACTCATCTCCATACACTTTCTGCAACTTTGCGCAGGCCTCTGAGCAGGCATCACCATGACAACTTTTTCTGTCATGGTCAACAGCGGAAGTGAGCTAGAACGTTAAAACTTAGAGCGCATGCAGAACAAAGTTCAGTGTCAATCTTTGCCGAGCGGGTTTACTCCATGTGTTTTAGCTTCGTTACTATGACAACAGTTCGGGTACTTTTTGACCAAACCTCGTGTGTGTGTATATATATATATATATATATATATATAT
>NC_068991.1:40205236-40214039 GCF_001194135.2 Octopus bimaculoides | reverse complement strand
TATATATATATATATATATATATGTGTGTGTATACATTCATACATACGACGGGCTTCTTTCAGTTTTCGTCTACCAAATCCACTCACAAGGCTTTGGTCAACCCAAGGCTATAATAGAAGACACTTGCCCAAAGTACCACGCAGTGGGACTGAACCCGGAACCATGTAGCTGAGAAGCAAGCTTTTTACCACACAACCTCCTGTGCCTAAATTCAGTAACATCAAAAATGATTGGCGAAGAACATAAAAAATGTGGATCACTAAAAGTTCGGTCATACTGAGTTAAAAGGGGAAATGATAGGAAAAGAAAAGAGTAAAGAAAAGGGGTTTTATTAGAGTTGCTCTCATCTTGCGTGTTTTTCCTACACTATTAAACTTGATTTAATAGTGTAAGCTTTTTTATCGGATGGTTTACCGATTCTACCATTCATTCACAAAGCATAAATACTGATTTCTAAAATAGGCCAGAAACTACACATTTGTGAAAGGACATAGTCGATTACATGGACTCAGTATATGACTGGTAATTTATTGTAAAAAATAGTTTCTTGAAAATTTTTATTCAAACATTCTGAAGATGAAAAAAAAAACAACAGAAACAAAACTGAAGGAAAAAACTCTAAGTGAATTTAAAGCACAAACAATATAGCTTGTAGGGACTTAAATATATTCGTTAAGACTTGTCAAACAGATTATTAATATTTATTGCAGATTGAGCGAAATAAAACCTAGCAAATGGAAACAATAACCTGGAATTTATCGTGTCTAATTTATTTGCAGTAACCACAGTTTTAGCTTTTCTGAGCAAATCATCACAACTTCATCTCTCCTTCTTATAACAAATACTAGTTTCCTAAAAACTACGGAAGAGCAGGCCTGGAGGAGTAATGTTTTTACCATCAATTAATAAAGTGTATTTATTTCCATGAAATGGAACCTAGATTACACAAGCAAAGCTGTCATATGATCGGTCACAAAGTTTGAATGTAGCTAGCCTGATAAATCGCGAGCATATTTGAAAGTAGGAGGAAGGACATGGTGAACTGTTTCTTTGGAAGATATACAATAGTCGTTCATAGATTTCTAAAATGGAAAATAATAAATTCAACATATAAAAATGAACGGCAACACAAATGGTTCCATAGACATCGTTTAACTATAGTATTATCAGATGTTAACTAAGTCATATATATATGAGGTCAACATTAAGTACAATGCGGGAGAGAGTAATTTTTAAGTCTCAGGACAACAGAATATTGCAACATCAAAAGTTACCCAGAATTCCTGTTTCTGGCCAAATTCCAGTCATGATACCGAAAGAATATTGTCTCAGTTTGCAAGACTTTTTGTTTACTTGCAATGTTTCTGAAATAGTGTAAGATAGTATACAGACAAAATATTCTTTTAAAGTATCGACCTGTACCTCGGAAGAGAAAAGGCTTCAAGTTTACTAGTAAAAATACAATTTGGCCTGAGAAAAAATAACAATGTGACGTAATTTTCACCATTTTCCTCCGGGGTATGGAATAATTAATTGAACATTCATCAATAAATCAGACATCAAAAAATCTTTTTGACAAACTCCGGCATATAGTCTTTTAGTACAGCTATAGTCTCAGAGATTAAACCAAAAACTGCTTTCTTGGATTCAAAAATCTCTTCATCGAACAACTTAAAAGTAGTTTTTTTAAAATCTCTAGTTAGATTTATAAATTATTATTTACCATTTCTTCAGTTTTAGAAATTTCAGTACGTTTTCATGATATTGACATTGTCTATGGAAATGGTTGCATCTGATTCGATACTGTTTTTACACACAAGATTAATAGGTGAGAGTACCTTAGAAGAAAAACTTTTACCAAATCGTAATTGTAAAAACTAGAGAAAAAGATTGGAATAGAGTCGAACGCCTTCCTATAATCAAGCCATACTGTTGCAAAGCTCCCATTGTGTTTTTTCACTTCAGACAGTACAGCTTTGTTTATCAAAAATTCTTCGGCACATCCCCACATTCCCTTCTTTCTTTCTGCTTGTTCATCATCCACTGTGTCTTTGGACTCGCAATGATCCTGGAGGCATTGGTTGAGGTAGCTTGAGTACAGGATGTACATAATGTTTAGGCAAATCTTCGGCCGATAGTTTTCTGCCAAATCGGTGGTTTCATTCTTGGCTAGAAGATTTGCACGCGCTACAGCAAGCCAGTTTAGTATGTCAAGCTGACCTTCATAGTGCCTTTGAAAATACATAGTGATCTGCAATAAAACGTTAACCTCTTGTACCAGTGTCCACTACTTGATCCCTTCCAGATGCCTTCGCATTGTACAATTTGCCTACATATGTTTTACTGTTCATGTCGGTACAGTATTCTCTTTTTATTGTATTTAGCCATGATTCATTAAGGTTGAAGTCCCTCTTTTCGCTCCAGATTTTTAGTCAGAATGATTCAAGATCTTCTTGAAAGGGGACCTACTTAATGGCAATATTTTCCTTGATCTCTCTGTATAATGCCTATAGGTCAGAAGTAAACTTGTGATTTACAAAGGCTCATTCAAAAATTCGCCTGCGGTTGCGAAGACTTTCTCTTAGCGTCCTGAGTTGGTGTTTTAGAATAATTAATCTTCCCCTAAGAGCTTGGTGTGAAGAGTCACCATAGATTTTTGTTAATTTATTCATAAGGTGAACTGGTGGGGTGTAAACATTTTATTGTGGTAAACCATCCAATATGGCGCTGCAAATTGTTGATGTTTTCTTCATATTTTGTTTTCCATCGAGTTTGCTTCCGTTTAGTAGTTTCATATATATATGGCAGATTTCTTCTAGGTGCCTTTTAAGAGTGATAGCAGTTGTATATATTAAGGTATTAATATTCAAGTAATCAACATCACATGATTCTATGTGCTCTCCAGCAAAATCGTCGATAACTTTTAACATTAGAATTGTTAGTTTTTTTTTCTTAATCTTGTTAAGAATGGCCTGTCGCTTAACAATAGATTCGAAAAAAGTAGAAAAGATTTCTACGAACTGTGGTTTTAAGGTGTTTTTAATTTGTATGTATGTATTGTATGGTGAAACTGTACACCCCACCCAGTGAAAAGTGGTAGTAGCCAGCCATTATAAATAGACCAGGTGAATACGGTACTTAAGTTGAGGCACCAGAATTTAGTACGGTATTATCCATACAATTTCAAAGTAAGGTGATTAAAATCAAAATAAGCAACAAGGATATCCAGAGGTAATGCAGTACGATCGTTTCATGCAACTCCATTTAATTGAACAATGTAATCATTACATCAATTTAAAATGCAGAGCAATCCTCAGCTGCACAAAGACATAGAATTTAATTAAATTAGAACCTAATTCTAATTTAATTCGATTCTATGTCTTTGTGCAGCCGAGGATTGCTCTGCATTTTAAATTGATGCAATGATAACATTGTTCAATTAAATGGAGTTGCATGAAACGATCGTACTGCATTGCCTCTGGATATCCTTGCTGCTTATTTTGATTATACTTTAGAAGAGAGCTATTTCCAGGTAGATTGGCCAGTATTTAGAACATAAAATGCAGTTTGAATAGAAATTTTTGTTTATTATCTTGTTTTGTTTATTATCTCCCAGCTCCAGATCGCAGCTACTGTAAAAGTCAACGAGGTAGTGGATCAGCCAATCAGATCAATTGGTGAGCTGAAATCTTCCCACCAAATGGTTTATAGAATGTTCTGGGACATGTTGCCGACGGTATATTAAATGGCGGGCAAAGCTAACTAAAAGAGGAGCTGTCAAATTCTTCAGGAAGTTATGTAGGTGTTCTCTAAGTGATAGCTTCTTAATTAGTCTATCTTTAAATACTAATAACGACCAAAGACATGACACAGCGTTGTGTTAGTAAATCTCACAAAACGTCGTTCTTATTTCTTTAACTCAATCTGTCTTCACTAATTATGGAATATCAGAATGCTGCAGTGGCCAAATATATATATATATATATTTCGTTTATGCTCAACTGCTATAAACATGTATATGTAATGTTCCCGGTTAAATAGAATGAAAAACTGTACTCAGTTTAGAGTGGTTGTGTGAATTAAGCTCGCAGCACACAATGTTGCTTATTGTCGATTATTAATTAACTCCATCACAACCAAACCAAACCAAACCACTTTAATAGAATCTGGAACACTCTTTCATTATCATTGCATGTTTGAATTCAACAGTCAAGTTCATTTATATATCGAGCTATTGGTCAATTTTGAGCTTTAGAAATCTATAAAGTGACCAATTGGTTTTCTTTTCCAGAAAAAAAGTATAAGCAAAACTCAATTTAGAAAGTTTCGAGTTACGCTTTTTTCGCCTTTGCGTAGTTTTGTTTCTAAAGAAATTAATGGAAAATAAACCTGAACTTCAGACGATTTATTTAACTTTAGGTTGGTTTTAGTGAACATATTTAAAAAATTTTAAATAAAAGAAAACGTACACAAAAACTAATATCGAAATGGAAAAATCAAATAAAATACATGTGAAAATATGCACAAACATTTATTAAAACAGTTATTGGCTAATGAAATTTAAAAGATGTTTTTTCGTGTTACGTCGTTTTCTGATGGAAAAATTACCAACGTAAGTTGAGGTGCGTCCGCATACGGAAACTCTAGACCAGTGGTTCTCAATTGGGATCCATATGGCCCCTGGGGGTTCATATAATATTTTTTTTGGCGGGGGGGGGGCACATAAGCACAGTAGTAAATTGGGTCCACAGTATTATTTTAAGAATCAATGAAAAATATTTTGTGGTAGATATATTTATTGTAAGAAACAGCTAGGTTTCTTTCTCTAACATTTTATATAGTTCAACAATCACAAGTGAATGTGTGATGAACAAAATAGTAATTTTGAAAGAAATCTCAATAATATTAGTTTCTAATCATCGAATGGCTATGGAGGTCCATCATAATAAAATAGTAATCAAAGAGATCTATATATAAAAATGGTTGATAACCATTGCTCTAAACTCTATATACATATTGCATACTCAAGGTAAACTTAGAAAAATACACTTACATCTGTGTACGTACTGAATATGCGTACGTGCGTGTTTAAAATGACTGTCTACATAAATTTATTAGATATACTTTATTGCATGCAGCATTAAACCTCTAGCAGTGCAAATAGTATATTTATAGTTTATCTAGAATTGTACTATTCCAAACTCTCTTAATTATAGATATTGATTCCGAATATTTCAAGACTAACCAAATTCATTACCGCTTCGAGACTTTCGGCGTTTCATTCTCAAGATACCAGAGTCGATTACTGGAACTTTCTCTTCTCACCGCTCGTATGTGGATATGTATGTATGTATGTCATTATTCAGTTTATTTCAAGATTTCTTTCCAATAAAGAGCCGGTTTCTAACCTAGATCCAAGGCTCCTTCATTGGAATTTCAACATCAAACAACAGGGTACTTATGCATATAGTTGCATATCTAGACATACTGATATATTTTTAAATGATAAACTTCTGGAAAGTTTTACAGATTTTTACAGTTCCAATGAGGGATTGGATCTGTAGTCTTTGAATTAGCTTTCTTCTTTCTGGTTTTGAGAAGCCTAATTTCTCAAGATTGGTATTTAGGCATTGTGTTACATATCCCAGGGACCCAATAATTACAGGTATAAACTTGAACTTGCAATCTGGATCGAGTAACTGCAGATTTCTCAATAGTTCAGCATAGGTGTTCTCTTTTTCACTGATCTTCAGCTTGATGTTAACATCCACTGGGCAGCTAATTTCCACAACTGCGCACAGTTTCTCTTCTCTATCCCAAACCACTATATCAGGTCTGTTGTGCTTACATTTTATTGAAGTTTTCACTTGTACATTCAGCAAATATTTCTTTTTATCATGAGTGGCTATGGCTTCTGCCATATTGCGGGTTCTTATTTGTTTGTGATCGGAATTTCCCTTCCGACGGATTTCATTATAGTGTCCTAGCTACAACATCGTGTCTCATCGGTTATGTATGTATGTATGTATGTATGTATGTATGTATGTATGTATGTAGGTAGGTATGCAAACACACACAACATACACATACATACACACATAAGCATATACAGACATGCATGCATAGATATGTACTTATACCTTGTATTCATATGCGATTGTATAACCATCTCTCCCCGTCCCTGTCTGTCTGCCTGTCTCTGTTTGAGTTTTTATCCTCATTCTCTGTCTGCCTGCTTGCCTGCCTGCCTGTCTGTCTGTCTGTCTGTCTGTCCGTCTATCTGTCTATCAGTCTGTCTGTCTTTCTGCCTGGCTGTTAAGAGAATGTGTTGTATGGCAGTACCATACAAGAAAGCATCCGTCAACTAATCCTGAAATCTACGATATCATAAGAATCTTGTTTATATTAATTTTGAACGAAATGTGAAACTTTTTAACGTAAAAGAGAATACTCTAATCTCTTTCGATATCATGCATTCCGTTTTTTTTTTTACCTAAATCATGGCAGGACTGTGCTTTTGACTTAGAAAATTTTCCACAGGTTATTTTTGTCTTTTATTTTTGTTTTTGAGTTAGGGAACAAAAGAGGAATCATTATTGGGATGTGCTTAAGGCCACAGTTAGCTGTAATTTGATCCGGCATATAGGGATTTGAAAATGTGTGTCTGATAATAGATGTCTGCAAAGATATCGATTTAATTAAACTCAGGTTTCAGATATACCTGCGAGATCATTTCTATATATGAATATTTATTCTTCCATACATAAAGCTTAAATTATTACAAAAAGAAAATATATTGTACAAATATGCAATCGGTTTATTGATCTTAAAGATCTTCCGAGTGGGTTTTCATTTCTATTTTTGTATCGTCTAACCTAGTTATTTTTACAGCGATTAGTTTTTGGTAGCAGCACTTTGAAATAAAAGAGAATTTTAATAGTAATCTATGTTGCAAATACTAATTGTCGTTGTATTAAAAAAGGAAATATTTTCAGATTCTAAACGAATTTTTTAAATAAAGTTTTAGATTTGTTGAGTCACGAACTGAATGTTTTCCATATATATATATATATATATATGAACGTTCTTTATTTCTCCTTGGTAAATACACACATGCAGACAAATACACACATGCATACCCATGCACAAACACACACATACATTCATGCAAACATACTAAAGGAATTTATCTTTCAACAGCTAAATATCAGAGTGATGGCATCGTGACGCAGAAAGAATTGCAAGTTTACGGCTTTTGAAAAATCTCAACAAATCTAATTGATGATGAACAGAAATATCACAAATAAAGATCTTCGAATCTACGAAGCTGTTGGCATTCGTTCACCAAAGATCAATGCTTTGGTATCCAGAAAAAGAAAATATCAAAAGAAGAAAGTGTTTGGAAAGTTAAGAGTCGGGTACTTTTGTGTCTTAGAATGATATGAATCTCATAGTATATTTGAAACCATCATTAAAAATCCTTATATTTGTAAATATAATGATTTATTTATATTTAGTTCCAACGTTCTTTAACTTTAGAAATATATATTTCATATAAGTTATAAATTATAATTTAGGTTCGGTTGCATAAATATTTCACTGAAACTGAAAGGGATATGAAAAAAAAAGTTGATATTTATATATAAAAACATTCTTTACAATGGAAATAATCTGGAAAGCTTTTTGAACCTAAGTAAACATGAAAAACCTTTTACGGAACTCCTATTTCATAGAGCAATATGTAATTATTTCCAACAGAAATCTAAAGAATAAATCGCGTCATAGGGTGTAGTTTAATAATTGTCTGTCTTTAAAAGAAATTTAAGCATCAATTCTATGCTTATGTCACAAACTTTTATGTGATGGAATTAAATTCGCTTGTAAATAGAGTAAACTGCATAGGCTTCCAAAGTAAAATAGGCTTATAGAAATATCTACATCGACATGTAAAGATTTTAAATATTTTTCCAACTTAGACAATTTCAGATGTGATCTGGAGGTATACATGAAACACCTTGAAAAACTAACGGACGACTTTCGAAGAACTAGGAGATAATGCATTCGATTGGCTGAATTGTCACACTGATTTGAAAATAGGGAATGCAGACATTGAATCTCCCGAGATTAACTCGTTGATAGGCTTGTAGATCTCGAATCTGACGTTTACCGAAGCAATGTAAACACTGCAACCCCAACCTTAGTACAAGTTTGTACATTGTTCAATCAGGTTTCTAGACACACAAATGCAGTTTTCTCAAAGCATAGAAATAGATTGAACTTGGAAGAATGTAGTAACTTCAGGACTAAAACTCATTAATTTCCGACTAAATAGCAACGTCCTTGCTAATGAACATCAAACACATACCTAGAGTTAATGAAAAAGAATTAATTCATTTTAATATGCTTAATATTACCTGTATGATTTATGGAAGTTTTTCTCTCGTATCCTTTTTATTTTTTAATATTTTTTAACTAATATGAATAATATTTTATATATGTATTCTTAGTGCATCCCTGGTGTCACCGAAGGACTGAGAATCCCATGAAGCTGTCGATAGCCTAAAAATTTGGGAACCCAAACTTTAACATCAAGACAATACTTTAATATACGTTGCATTCTAATGAATCTGTAAAATTTAAGATTCCTTACATTTTATCGGCACAGCTGTGCCTCCAGAAAATTTTTCGTGCACTTGCAATTACTGATAGGACAAAATTTCCTTACCTTTGTTAATGAATCTTTCTCTCTCTCTCTCTTTCTCTCTCTCTCTCTCTCTCTCTCTCTCTCTCTCTCTCTCTCTC
>NC_068991.1:40200333-40205226 GCF_001194135.2 Octopus bimaculoides | reverse complement strand
CTCTCTCTGCTAGAGAGAGCGAGTGGACTGACAAAAAGAAGAAATAATAATAATAACCAGGAAATTTTCCACAGGGTATACTTATAGTTGATTCATTTGACTCCATTACTTGACTGGGACGTATTTCATCGATTTTCTTGTGGATGAACGTTAAATCGACCTCGGCATGAAGAGACGAAATTAATGCTTCCTTTTTTAATTGTTGAGTTTGAAGGAAGGAGAATTGCCCATGACCTTTGCAGGTCTTCGAGGGGCTGGATCGCGTACATTTGTTATCAAATTTCAATCAGTTGAATGGCCCTCCACTGGATGCAGTCCAGGAAGTCCTTGTTCATAGTAGTAGCACCGTCACTTATGTGGGAGCAGTACTTCATTTTGAGCCTTGTAGAGTGTCAGCAGATGTAGGCTTAAATATTTTCTGGTCCTGAAGTGAAGGTCTAGTCTTTGTGATGCTGTCCTTGCTGTACTGAGGATGTGCTTTCGTCAACAGAAACTCATGGTGATAGTGATGCCTAGCATTTGGAGCAACTATGGAGTTCTGAGTGTCACATATTCAGAGCCAGATTTGCCATTGTGCTTAGGGCTCTGTTGACTAGAGTGGGGTGGGGGCATCTTCCTGTCCCTCCAAATTTTTCACGATGAATTTTTCAAATGTCAAACGTTCAAATGTTTTTCCTAAAAGTTATAAAAGTGAAATTAATGTGAACGCTTTTACACGTTATTTTTTTAACATAATATTGTGCATAAACAATTCTCTATACAAAAGTAAGGGGCTTCATAACTTAACTAGCACAGGGCCTCATTTGTCCTAAATCCCGCACTGCACATATTTATTGGGGATGTGGTGGAATGGTGTTTTCTTGAAAAGTAAAATGCTCGAGTTTTTATGCTTGTTAAAAGAAACACGGTTGACATGACTTCACTGAAGATGTTCTCAGGGACTCTGTTAATGGAATCAATGCAGATTTGTTGTGAGGTGTCTAAACTATACGTGGTCGACGTATAATTGAGAAAAATGAGAGAGGAACGCAGGATCGTGTCATCAACATATGTCTGGGTGTTGTTGGATGTAGCAGCAAGTAGATCATACTGCCAGGAATTTTGACTGGCAATCATAATCATAATAACTTGTAACACAGGCACTGGGCCAAATATTTTTGCAGAGAGATATAATCCATTATATCGAGTTCAGTATTGGACTTGTACACATTTTATCTCTCCGGAACGATGAATGAATTGGTTGGTCTCGGAAGGGTTTGAACTCAGTAATGTTAAGTGAAGTAACTAAATATCAAAAAGTATTTTATCCCACACTCTAGCGATTCTGCCAATAGAAATAATGATATTGGTGACAATGAAAAGGCATAGTTTGAGGTTAATGATGATGATGATGATGATGATGATGATGATGATGATGATGATGATGATGATGATGATGATGATGGCGGCGGTGGTGGGAGCATTTATGATCATGCAATTTGTTTTATTTGTTTATTGAATTCTACAAATCTCTTCAGAGTTATTTAGGAAAGGTAGAACAGCTATAAACGCTTTTCTTTTTCTTTCTTTTTTTTTTTTTTGACACACTAACTATATGAACTTGGCAACATACTAAATAGATGAACTTTCAGAAATATGCACGAAACGGGTGTAAGAGAGGGAGAGAGAAAGAGAGAGGGAGAGCGAGAGAAGGAGAGGGAGAGAGTATCGTAGACAAACTAGGATGTGCTGTTGACAAAATTTCCTTGCTACTCCCCAACAACATGGTTAACTTCCTTCTGCTTAACTAACAATTCAGATGCCAGACTAATTTATTAGGTTGCCGTGAATGTATGTGTGTGTAATTTTCTAGTTGTTTCTATGTGTGTGTCTGTGTATGTGTATATCATTGTGTGAATATGTAAGTGTGTGCGTACTTAAACGTGCCTGCATGTGTAATTTTCTAGTTCTATGTGTGTATATAAATAGCATGAATATTTGTGAGTGCTTAAGTATGTGTATATGTACGTTTGTGGTGTGCGCGTGCTTAAGTGTATGTTTGTGGTGTATGTGCGTGAAAATCAGGAAATAATAGTGTAAATTTAGTTTTTGTTTTGTTCTTCAGTTTGATGACAAGGTATTTTCAAGTCTAATATTTCAAACAGTGCAGTACGATCAGATTTCTGAAATGAAGTAGTTGGGAACAGTTATGTTATTCGTTGGAATCCACCCCCAGTGTATGGAAACTTGCCAAAATATGCACTGTTCTCTGAGAAATCTCGACAAATTCCATTGCTTTTTTTAAAACTACCTAGATGCCAACCGATCATTGAGGACATGACGATAGAAATAAGCAGCGCCGACTTGTATATAAAACACTTGGCTTATCGACGTTCGTATCATATTACAATTGATAAACTGTAAGACAGGAGAAAAATTAAAGCCATAAAAAACAACGACAAAATAACATAAAAAAATGAGTTGATGACAATGGTTTTGGTATAGAACACGTCGAGATATTCTAGTGTTGAAGTACTCTTTGAAGAGGGATGGAGAAGAAAGCGAAATGAAGAAAACTGATGCTGATGATAATGAAGACGATGTTGATGATAATGAAGACGATGATGATGAAAACGTCTATGACGATGCGGGATGCCAATTGTCCAGACATTTGATGCCGATAACAATAGTCAATTGAATGAGATCAATAGGTGACCGGTGACAGATTACCGTTTCCATCTCTTCGCTACTTTATTGTTTTCCCGTCTACCATCCCATTGCCCTCAGTAATGGTATAAAAATTTTGACATAAGGCTAGCTATTTCGGGGGAGAGGTAAGTCGATTGCATCGACCTAGTGCTCAACTGGTACTTATTTTATCGACAGCGGAGCGGGGAAAAGCAAAGTCGACCTCGGTGGACTGCTCTCAATAATTGTAATTGGTTTTAATAATGGCGCAGGACAGAAATTTGAGGGGAAGGGATTAGGCGAGTAGATTGACCTCAGCACTAAACTAGTACTTTATTTTATCCAGCCCGGAAAATGAAAAGTAAAGCTAACTTTTGCGGGATTAGAACTAAGTATGTAAGAATTCTGTATAAATATGGCAAATTACTTTGTCTGATGCTCTACTGACTCAGCCAACAGACTGTCCTCTTATAATTTTTAAATTAGACACAAGCACATAAATTTTTCAGGAAAGGAACAGTTGATTACTTGACTAGTACGTTATTTTATCGACTTTAGAAGGATGAAATGCAATGTGGACCTCAGTCGGATTTGAACTCAGAATGTAAAACCAATAATATTTTCTACTATAGGTACATGGCTTGAAATTCTGGGAGAAGAAGCCAGTCGATTACATCGAACTCAGTGTTCAACTAGTACTTTATTTTATCGACCCTGAAAGGTTGAAAGTCAAAGCTGAGCTCGTCAGAATTTGAACTCAGAACGTAAAGACCAACGAAACGCCATTAAGCATTTTGCCCGGCGTGCGAAGAATTTTGCCAGTTCACTACCTTGATTATAATAATAATAATCCTTTCTACTATAGGCACAAGCCCTGAAATATTAGGGGAGGGGGCAAATCGATTACATCGACCTCAGTGCTCAGCTGTACTTATTTCATAGATCCTGAAAGGATGAAAGGCAAAGTCAACCTCGGCAGAATTTTAACTCAGAAGGTAAAGAATAATAATAACAATACTTTCTACTATAGGTACAATGTCATAACTTTTGTGAGAGGCGGTTAGTCAATTACATCGATCCCAGTACTTGACTGGTACTTTATTTTATCCACCCCGAAAGGATGAAACATAAAGTTGAACTCGGTTGGTTTAGAACTCAGAACAAATGTTTCTATCATAGGCGGATCAGAAATTCGATGGCGAAGGGTAAATTGATTGACTAAATCCATGTAAATGGTCACATATCTGGTAAATGTTTTACTGATGCCGAAGGATCTGGTTGGACCTGAACTCAAAACGTATGGCATTAAGTGTGGTGTGCTTATCGTCTGGTTTATGGCTGCACTGTTTCAATACCTTCGTCATGTGACTTCTTTATTTTTCCTACGGAAAAGAAGAAAAGTGGAATGAAAGGCAGCACAGTGCTTTGTCTTTTATCTTTTACTTGTTTCAGTCACTGGACAGCGGCCATACTGGGGCACTGCATTGAAGGGTTTTATGGTCGAGATTATTGACCTCAGTACTTATTTTTTTCAATGCTTGGTACTTATTCGATCAGTGTCTTAAACCGAACCGCTAAGTCACGAGGACAAATTCACGCGCACACACACACACACACACACACACACACACACACACACACACACACACACACACACACACACACACACACACACACACATGTACGACGGGCCTCTTTCAGTTACCGTCTACCAAATCCACTCACAGAGCTATGATCGGCTTAGGGCTGTAGTAGAAGAAACTTGCTCAAAGTGGCACAGGACTGAACCCTGAATCATATGGATGGGAAGCAAACTTCTTACCACAGCCACACTTGCACCTGAAGAAAGCTAAAACATGAAGTTATTTCCAAAATTCTTCTTGAAATAAACAACAGGCAAATAAATAATTAAATAAATAAATAAGAAAATATCAATGAATAGTCAACGAGAAATAGACACAATGTGTCGATTACAAATAAGCACGAAGTTATGTTTCGTTGTGTTTGTACCAGAGTCAATAAATTCAATGGAACTGATTGGGGTCATACCAATAAATAAAAGATAAATTTCTTACATCACATGGTTTCGGGTTCAGTTCCACAGCGTGGTACCTTGGGCAAGTGTCTTCTACTATAACCCTGGTCGATCAAAGTCTTGTGAGTAGATCTGGTAGACGGAAACTGAAAGAAGCTCGTCGTACACACACACACACACACACACACACA
>NC_068991.1:40198719-40199613 GCF_001194135.2 Octopus bimaculoides | reverse complement strand
TATATATATATATATATATATATATATATATATGTCTGTGTGTCTTTATATCTTTGTTAGTCCCCTACCTACGTTAACAACTGATGTGGGTTTGTTTACGTCTCCGTAACTTAGCAGTTCAAAAAAGAGACCAATGGAATAAGTACCTGGCTTAACAAAAGGTTATGCAGCCAATTCATTCGAATAAAAATTCTTCAAAGCGTTGCTTCAGCATGGTCACACTCTAATGACTGTAACAAGTAAAAGATAAAGAAAGATAAAAGATAGTAAAACGCACATACTTTCTCGAGGGAGGCTTCGTTCAAGTACATTTCTCGTATAAATTGTTTCATCTTATCAACCCCAGAAAAATGGAACGTGTGACGAACTCCGGCATGACTTGAATTCGGAATGTAAGTCACAGTGTCAATATATCAACCAGATTATCTGATGTTATTTCACACCGCTGGACAAAGTGCACTTTCTCGCATTGTTTGTTGTATCTTTCGAATGATGCCATCTCCACTGACTAGGTAGGCAAGCAGGCCGAGCTTCCTCCTGAAAAGATCTCCAGTTCACCACAGTTACCCATATAGCTAAGTGGACTGGAGTTCAAGAACGCAACGCACTGCCGGCCTGGGAATCGAAACCACAATATTGCGATCGAGAATGCAACAGCCTACACACTGGGTCACGCGCTTTCATATGTATGTAAATACATATGTCTAAGTACTCATGCAAATACTTAGTTCATATATATGTAAGTGCGTGTGTGTGTGTGTGCGCGTGTGTGTGTGCGTGTGTGTGTGCGTGTGTGTGTGTGTGCGTGTGTGTGTGTGTGTGTGTGTGTATGTTTGCATGGCATATATGTGTATGTATATATATATATATGTGTGTGTGTATATATATATGTAT
>NC_068991.1:40197157-40197646 GCF_001194135.2 Octopus bimaculoides | reverse complement strand
TGTATGTAAGAGTTACAGAGTATAGATTAGAGTCAGTAACACGTATAATGAATTTAAGATACCAGTTCCTTGTTAAAGTACACAGTGGTAAGTGTCTGTATATAAGAAGTTAAAGCGTTAGGGCAGAGCGATCACTCGTCGTGATGTTAGGACTTCCATGCCGGGCCGGGTTCTTGAATACAGATGTTCTTCGCAGACTGGGTTCTTGGCTGTTATTTTCGTGGTGAGGTGAATCACACAAACAGGATCGAAGAGAAGTGCTGCGGTTAGCTGTTGGTAGCTTGTGTACGTGTAGAGTCATGTTGACGCTGGCGGTGATGCTGGTAGTCGTAGTGTCGTGTTGCTGCTGGCGACGTCGGGGGCGATGCTTGTAGTTCGTAGTTGAACGATGGTGTTGTTGATGTCGTCGCTGGAACTGGCTGGCTGTGTTACGCGTGTGTGGTCAGAACGACCAGATCTAAGATCTGGGTCGCGACGAATTTGCCGGGT
>NC_068991.1:40192020-40196443 GCF_001194135.2 Octopus bimaculoides | reverse complement strand
ATAAATAGATAGATAGATAGATAGATAGATAGATAGATAGATAGATAGATATGTTGAAATTAAGAAATGAATGATGCTTTCTCTCCATTGCAAAAACAAAATAAAAGAAGAAAACAAAAAGAAAAAATTCTACAGAAAATATAAGAAAATGGTGTAAGTAATCAGTTTAGCAAATTCTGGAAATTCGATTGTCTTCTGGGAAAAGACCCTCTCTATATGCCTGTAATTGAATAACGTGGTGTTTACGGTGGATTGTTTTACTCTGATTTACACAAGTAGTTATAAGCTTTAGTCAATATCTCTAATGGTTTTCCTTTACGAATGGTTTCATTTACGACTTATGTTTTCGCCCTCCTCTTCAAATTACACTTGCAGAAATCGATGAGAATGATGTTGGATGGGAATAATCTCTCAGCCCCATGAAATTTCTTTATTGTGACAGAGGAGGCGACTTCTGTGTGAAGCCATAGTACAGACTCAGAATACTTGCGTGGCGGTGTGATAAGAAGTTTGCTTCCCAACCACATAGTTCCGGGTTTAGTCGCACTGCGTGGCTCCATGGGTGTCTTCTGTTATGAATCCAGGCCGACCAAAGCCTTGTGAGCAGATCTGGTCAAAGAAGACATACATACATACATACATACATACATACATACATACATACATACATACTTACATACATACATATACAAAGAAGAGAGAGAGAGATGCGCGCGCATTTCCGTTTATCCCCCATCACTGCTTTTCAACAGGTGTTAGTTTGTTATACCCCCGTAACCTGGTGGTTCGGTAAAATAGATCGATAGAATATGTTCCAGGCTTAAAAAATAAGTACTGGGGTCGATTCGTTCGGCTAAGAAACCCTCGAGGGCGGTGCCCCAGTATAACCGCCGTCTACCGCATAGAAATGAACATGAGTGGATGGGGAAGTTTAAAAATGGTCGGACAAGTGTGAAGCACGAAGAGGGAGCAGGACACCCATCAACCTCCACCACTGATGTGAAGATTCAACAAGCTCGAAAGATGGTTCTGGCAAACTGACGAGTGACCATTAATGAAGTGGCCTGTTCTCTACAAATTAATCATGGTTCTGTATACGAAATCATCCATGACAAACTTCGCTTATGCAAAGTCTATGTGAGATGTGTGCCAAGAGAGCTTAGCCAAGTGCATAAGCCCGATCGCGTGGAGATCCGTCAATGCTTGCTCGACCACAACAACGATGAAGACGAAGCTTTTTTGGAGAGAATAGTCACAGATGAGACCTGCATTCATCACTTTGAGCAAGAATCCAAAAGCAGAATATGGAGTGAAAACACCCGGAATCGCCAACGAAAACTAAATTCAAGATACACCCTTTCGCAGAAAAGATTATACTAATCAATTCTCGAGACGCAAAAAATTGGGTTTCGAGTTGTTAGAACACCCTGCAAACAAATCTCGCACCTTCCGATTATCACTTCCATGGACTACTCAAACAACCTTTACGAGGGCGTCGGTTTGCTACGGAAGAAGAAGCGTAGGAAGCGATGCATAAATAGCTGCGAGACTAGCCGAAAACCTTCTCCGAAGGAATAATCAAGCTTGAGGACTCCTGGAAGAAGTGCATCGTAAAGCAAGGAAACTATGTCGAAAAATGATATAATTGTTCAACCCCTGCTTTTGTTTTAACAAACTACGGAAACAAGAGTGCGTATAACTTTTGACTTACCCTTGTAGATTTCATCGACCATATTTCCCAGTCATTTGGATGAACTAGATGCCTAATAACTCTTCGCGTTCCATTCCATTATACCAGCGATCACAATTCATTTAGATTCCAGTTCGGTCCAGCTCAGTACCTCTGTAAGACGACTAAAATTGCTCACGGTTCAAGAATCTTTCTAGTTATCATCAAAGCAGACCGACGTATCTATAAGCAGAGTCATAAACACGAATAAATTCAAGTGGTTTATATTTTAATCTGATTCAAGTGGTCTTTATTTCTATCGTGTATTTCAAAACAGTTTTTATACCTATCTTGCATTCAAAATGCAGATTTCCACTAATTTTTCACGTGGAAAAAGGATTGTCTTTAGCAATTTGAAGAAGTCATACTCTTGTGATGTACCAGTTTTAGTGCACCACTCTAACTTGCAATCTACTTACTGAAACTCAAACTTTTAACTTCCAGGTCCATGGATATCACTCTGACCTCAGAGATTTAGTAACCATCCGATTTCATTGTTATTCTCCAATGAAATAAATCATTAAATCTGGCAATCACTCTTAGATAGGTGAGTACTGACGAGTAAGAAAGTTTCGCTTCGTGTCTATATCAACTGTATCTAGTCGAGATTGTGTATATTCACATGTCTTAATTTCATAAGTTGAAGAAAAGGTGCAATTGAATAATAAATAATAAACGAAATGATAGTTCTCATCCTGGAAAGGACCTCATTGACATCAGCACATAATCACCGGATAAAAAACTGAGCGATATTTAGAAAAAGTAGTCTAAGAATATTTACATTTACTTTCCCTTGTTCTATGAGCAGGTAGATGCGAAATAATAACGTTATTATTTCACTTCAGTAACGGCATTAATATCTTTGGCAAAAGCATGAATTTCACTATCATCATTCTTCAACAATCGGGAATATAAAACAAACCACTAAATAATACAAAGAAGAAGAAGAAGAAGAAGAAGAAGAAGAAGAAGAAGAAGAAGAAGAAGAAGAAGAAGAAGAAGAAGAAGAAGAAGAAGAAGAAGAAGAAAACGAAGAAGAACAACAACAACAGTAAAAGTTAAAGTTCTTTATAAAAACGAATCAATAATCTATGCACCCCCCAACCCCCAACCGCCACACACACATGTGTGCGCGCGTATTGATTGTCTTCATACAGTAACATTACAAGACGTTCCTGTCACTATTTGATGAATAATGATCAACAGGATTCCTGCAGCTCCTTCCGACATCATCAGTAACACCAAACCTACGAGGCAGCACGAAACGTTTTCGGAATGTCATGGGGTTCAAACACCCAGAAAGACTGACAAAAGGGTTCTTATTTCATCAGGCAATACTCCGGCACACAAGTTCTTGTACGTGACTATGACTGTTGTACGTGACTATGACTGTTGTACGTGACTATGACTGTTGTACGTGACTATGACTGTTGTACGTGACTGCGGCTCTGAACTGGTTGATCTGCCTTCCTACTCTCCTGATTTAGCCCCATTTGACTATCACTCGTGTTCTCCAACATGAAAAAACACTTGGCTGTGATGATGACGTGATATCTGCTGTTTTTTTTCTTTTGAGCAACAGGATGAAAACTTTTTCACTAATGGGATGCAAGCACTGCAACACCGATGGAAAATGTGCGTGGATCGCAAAGAGGTTATGTTAAGAAATAAACCTCATTTGGTGATGTTCCTTCAGAGTATCTTGATCATCATACAAACTTTTCAGTCGAACCTCGAATTTGTTAAGACAAGTAACAAGAATGAGCCTAACTAAAATATGAGAGTCACACTATTAGGTGATTATCTGTCTCAAGCATTTACTCAAACATTTTGGGATTTGGACAAGGTAGAGTATTCCTTGATGAAAATAATTGTTTAGATACATCTCTAATTAGTACATCAGTTTCATTACTCAATGAACTAACAACAGGAGTATTTCCAAATTTTCAGAACCATTTATACAATCATACATACTTACATGAAAAGACAGTACTTACACTAAAAAATATCAGTCAACAACATAAACAATAAGCTTTTGGACCGTATTTCATGAAATACACAGATCTATAAATCTATAGATTCAGTTTCAGATCTTGCAAAGACTGACAACTATCCTGTTGCATTCTTTAATTCTTTGGATTTTCCTGGGCTTCTACCACACTCACTTCTGTTAAAAAGTGGGAGCCATCATCATACGGAATCTTGATTAGCCTCGGTTGCATAATGGCACTCGACTGATGACTAAAATGAATAATGCCTCATATTATCTAGGCTACTATTTGCATGGTTGCTCTACAGGAGAAGATGCTTTTATATCCAGAATACATTTGATAATATCTGACACAGAAATACCTTTTGTATTTAAAGGCTACGGTTTCCTGTATAATGCAGCTTTGATGCGTCTATAAATAAACCACACGAACAGACTTTATCTGTCGGTGTGCTACCACTCGAAAAACATTGTTTCCTTCACGGGCAACTGTATGCTATATGTTCAAAGAAGTCTACGCAATCATTTTATTTATACCCGTTGCGGTAAATCAGGTAACATTGTTTATAAGAAAGTTGTGTATTCAGACATCGCAATTAAAAGGTGCCGAAAAATGGACAGCCTACAAATGAATTGCGAATACAACCCTGATATATATATATATTTGTGTGTCTGTATATATATATATATATATATATATATAT
>NC_068991.1:40186363-40191300 GCF_001194135.2 Octopus bimaculoides | reverse complement strand
ATGGGATGGGATGGATAGGGAAGGTGGGGTTGGATTGCGTAGGGGTAGGATTACGAGGGAAGGGTGAAGATGAAAGGGAGAGGGGGAAGGGAGAAGGTGGGTAGGAGTGAAGAGAAGAGAGAAGGAGGGTAGGAGTGAAGAGAAGAAGTAGGAATCGGAGCAAGAGAGGAGAAGTGGGTGGGAGGAAGTAGGTGTGAGAGGAAGAGAGGAGAGGGGAGGAGAGTTGAGCCCATGTGGCGCAAAGGAACGAAGAGAGAAGATTAATCCATCTTCACGGCGAAGACGGGAGTCCGGATGGACAATCCGAACACAAACAGGTGTTGCAAAGAGTGACCGGTAGATCGGAAATGGCGCAAGGCCGGGGTATCATTGCCGAGTCGGGTGTGTCGGAGGTGTTCCACGAACCAGTCAGCCAAGGGGCGTCCCTTTTGCTCGATGTATAGAGAAGAGCAGAGAGAGCAGGAGATGCAGTAGATGACATTGCTATATATATTTCTTTTCTTTACTTTTACCAATTAATAGCTACCTCTGCTACCATCCTGATATTAAACGTTGATATGCTCACGTTTTTTTTCTTCTTGGGATGTCTACTGTATCAGGATTTTAACCCATATGGATATATGTAGGATTGCACCTATAACTTCGAAAAGTTGAATTATGAATTTTTATGTTTCTTTTTCCTTCTTTCTTTCCAGAAGTATAAACAAAACTTTTTTACTTCTTGCACTGAAGAGTAGAATGATATATAATTAATTTAATTTAATCTAATTAATTTGATTAATTCTATTCAACAATGAATTTGCATGAATTTTATATCGCTGTACGAAATGATGATATGCATGAATTAAAATTCTATTATATATTTTAACACCTTCTCTTCTCCATTTTTATCAAAATTGTTGAGTTTTTATGGGATTTCTTTCCATAAATTCACATAACTCACCATGTACAAGTATTATTTTCATATTCACAATCTTACGCCAGTAAGCTACCAGCAAAATATGAAGAATCTATATTAGAAATCTACTTTTGGAACCTCCAAATTAAAGGACGAATCTAATTCAACGTTTTTACACACACACACATAAAACCAAGAAAGAGAGAACAAATATCAAAGGTCAGTGTTCATATCCACTCAATATATTTCAAAGCATCGGAATACTCCACAGCATACATAGCTGCATTCATATATACATTATATATCGACAACTTTCATTTCACAAGAAACACAGAGAATAATGATTTAATGGCGTTTTTCCGTAGAATTTGCACATAATATACGCGTTGATTCCTTGTTCACTCGGTTCTTATTCGCACCAATTTAACCAAATCGATCTCTATTTTAGATGGACTGCTGCAAAATGGTAGACAAGAACGAAATATTTTTGGAAGAGATTCAGTTGTTTCATGTCTTAACAACGATTTGAATCCAGTCAAGATTTTTCTGTTAGCTAATAAGAGAGAGCGCGGGTGGAATCTAAGTATATATATTTTTTCAAAGCTTTCAGGCAATTTGAGAAAAGGTAATACGGTCTTAATATGTTCATTTTGAATTATTAAGGGTGAATTCTATTTTATTCTTTTACTGGTTTCAGCTAGCTCGGCCATCGTAGTTTTTAGAAAAACAAACATGAAGGAAATTTTTTGAAATTTGGATTTGGCAGAGCTTCACAAAACAAACTTAAACGATTGAAGAACTCGTGTTCAACACAACAAACTAGCAAGATATTTGCCAATTATACAAAGATCCTATTTTTATGGAGCCGAGTAATGATTACCCTGACGCTCATTATCAGTGAAGAATTATTGAGTTATAATGACGGACCAATGAGGTACATTCTACGTAGTGGCTTGACCGACAGAAAATTTGGCGGCAAATTTCCCTCAAATCCCAATCTATCAGCTTAAAAACTATATTGGATAATAAAGCTGTATAAATTTATATTTAACACATTCATGTGCACTAAAATGTGAAAAGACTTCTGTTACCATAAGTGTTTGGAGGAGAAATTTTTGTTAAACCTACCGAGACGAGCAAGAGGAGAATGAATGAAGTCATCAGTCTGTAGGACACGTCTTTCTCAGTCGTTACACTTCGTTAGCTACAGATACTGAATCTGTCATTCATAGCCTGCTAAGAACTGCCGTTCTTACATGTAAACAATAAATAATAAATTTTCTGGTGTGTACAAAGCTTTGTCAAGCTGGAATTCGCAACAGCGTTTTTTTTTCACATTTGGGTGAACACAAATGTGTTAAATCTAAATTTACACAGCTTTATTTCAATCATCACTGCCTAGTTTACTTTAATATAGGATAATGTTATTCTAAACCATTATGTTCGAAAATAAGACGGGATGATCATAGCCGGAATGCCTTTGATTTTGCCAGTTTGTTTAATCAAGGCTGGTCTGATGCTAAACAACTTAAAAGAGCAGTTTATTCATCAGCTTAAATTTAGAGCTCTAAATATGAGTATATGTATATTTTCATTAATATTTTGCATTGAGTCACCCTGTTGCTTCTGCTAAATATCGATAAAAATATACATACACCCACATATACTCATATTTTGAGCTCTATTTTTCCTGTTTCCATCACGTTACCTATATATATATACGCACACACACAAACATACACGTACTCATACAAACACAACGTTGCATTTAACTAAACTGTTCTCAAATTAAAGTCGATTCATCAAAAATAAGAACCAAAGAGAAAAAAAAATCATTTTGAATGCATAACTCAATAATGGAAACAAAGGTTATCCTTGTTGTTGCTATTGGTGGTGGTGGTGATGGTGGTTTATGTGTGTAGAGAAGGGGAAACATCTTCAATTTATTGAGAAGAAAAAATAAAGTAGAATAAGAAAATAAAACTAGTGGAAACTGTCTGTATATCTCTTTCGTCCATTTCTCGAGTAGCCAGAATCGATTTATTTATGTATAATAAATGCTGTTGAATATTTATTAAGAATACGCCTAGTACACAGAACATGCTTAAGTACATGAATTATTTATCCATGAATAAATGTGCATACACGTATTGGACAGCGTGACTTATACATAATAATTTTATGGCATCTGTGAGTGTATGTACGTATATAGATGTATATGTGTGCGTGTGTGTATATATGTATATGTATGTATATAAATATGTGTGTATGTGTGTGTACATGCGTGCGTGCGTGCGTGTGTGCGTATATATACACAGCCACATATGGAGAATTAACTGAACCATTAGGGCGTCGGATACAATGCTTCGCGACATTTGTTCCGACTCCCTGCACTCTGAGTTCGAATACCATCGAAGTCAACTATACCATTCATCCGTCAGGCATCGTGAAAAAAGTACCAATCCAAGGCGGTTGATTGGTAGAACCGTAACAACGTCGGACCTTGCGATGTTTGATCCGGTCCCTTTGTGTTCTGAATTAAAATCATACACTGCCTGACATCGTTAGTAGATTAATCCGTCGTCCAGTTAAATACCACCGAGCAACGTGGATGTTTTTAGCGGAATTCTCTCTGTTGCAATATTCGGGCCAGGTTTCAGGCTTGAAGATACATTCGTCTCTGCCTCCAGTTGCGGAGGCTTTGTGACGGGTCAGAGGAGCTACCTTCTTACCTAACTAATATATATATATATATATATATAAACGCAAACACACATACAAGCACATATATATAGATATACTGACGTCATAAAAATGTAGAAAGTTCCAGAGCGTGAAATAATTTTTTCTTTGTGTTTTTGGAACGGTGAATATCGGAGTAGATGAAGCTTTAAATAATAGCGTGCAAAATCTAAGGATTACTTTGGTACTATAGTAGAATGCCTATCATGTTAACAGGAGATGTGGATTCGAGTCCCACTGAGAGCATTCAACTTTTTCTATCCAAAGAGTTTTTAACTTGATATTTACCCGTTGTTATTTATAGCTATATCGAGATTCACCACACCCGCTCAAAAGATATATGCATAAATACATACATACATATGTATGCATGTATATATGTACTCCACCACACACAAATGAACATATCGTTGAAGGCGCGAAGTTGTAATGATCTTCCTAGATTATAACTGACGAGGAGAAAAAGTGTTCATGTCTTGTGTGTGAATTTTCCGTTCGTTCCTTGCCATGTCCCTTTTTAATTTTTGAAACTGATATATATATATATATATATATATATGTGTGTGTGTGTGTGTGTGTGTGTGTGTGTGTATATATTGTTTTGAGTTGAGTGGGGGTGATAGATTCCCTTGTTCGAAAATATAAGGGCACAGATCGTGTCGTACAGCCAGCTGGAGACGATGTCTACTGGGGCTAAATTACAGCAACATTCGTACTAAACCGGGACTGCCATGTTATGTTGGCAAATAATCTTTACTCCTGATATATATATAAGCAGTTAATGTACGTCACAAATATAAGAAACGAGAGCACTAAATATAAATCGATAGAAATTCATTAAGTAACACAATCAATTCATACTTTATGAGCTTCAGTTTCTTTCGAACATCATCTAATCATTACGTAATGCAATCATCAGGTTCACTGTCTCTCACAGTTATCTTCCCTCTTTACAGAAGAAAGTCTAAGTATCGGTAATTTCCATTGTGACAGTCATCGTGTCATTGTGGATGGACTTTAATGATAATCCCGCCTTCTGCGAAGAGGTAACAATATTTTTGAGTTCTAGCGAATCTGGTCGTTGTTCTAAGTGATTATTACTTGATGCTCGAAGCTGTCTGTGGCTAATAAATTCACAATTGATTGCATAACGCAATATATGTAAGTATATATATCTATATCTGTATGCATGTATTGTGTCTGTCTGTTTATGCACACATATATACATTTGTACGTATGCATACATACATACATACATACATACATACATACATACACACACACGCATACATACATA
>NC_068991.1:40184772-40186123 GCF_001194135.2 Octopus bimaculoides | reverse complement strand
TATATATATATAGGCAGGTATCTATATACTCACGCACACACACATACATGTATCTGTGTAAATATGTGTGGGCTGTGGGGGTGTATGTATGCATATAGATAGGTATATGTATGTAGGTATGTATGTATGTATGTATGTATGTATGTATATATGTACACGCGCGCATAAGTAGTTTCCATATTTGTTTTGCCTGATTCATGGTGTGAAATCATAATGCCTTGGGACGGTCATTTATCCAATAAATTCATACGCATTGGCTGTACTTCACTTCCTTTTTACTTTTTATCTATCAACAAATTAAGTAATGAACTAATCAGTCACTTTATTAATCAGTGAGTTGGTTCACCAAAGTTCTTTCATTGCTGTTTTGCAACGGTATCAGTGACCCTTATTTCCTCTTCTGTTACAGAATCATTTCTCTGCACAGACTGCACAATTTATTCCAATATATATTATAAAACTAGAAATACGTCATACAATTTGAGATTCACTGAAAGAGAGTTGAAGAACACCACGACAACTTATTAATGAGAAACGACCCGCAGCATAGCAGAAAGAATAGAACTGGCGTGAGTATAAGGAAAAGACACCAACATCGCGGCACACGAATAACATGCATATGAGGAACATAATAACTTGATAAACAACATTGAAGTAAACTTTCAATCAATATCCTCACTTGACCTACATTTAAAAATATAAATATCTGAGTGAGAGAGAGAGAGAGAGAGAGAAAAGGAGAGAGAGAGAGAGAGAAAAGGAGAGAGAGAGAGAGAGAGAGAAAAGGAGAGAGATAGGGAGAGAGACGCCATCGTATGTGTAAATGTGTGTATACATGTATGCACATATATACGTATATGTATGTATTTGTGTGTATATATATATATATATATATATATATATGTATGTATATGTATATGAGTGTGTACGTGTATGTATGTATGTATGTATGTAGATATGTACAGACACATGTATGTGTTTGTGTGTATATATATGTGTGTGTGTGTGTGTGTGTATGTGTATGTGTATTTCGTTTATGAATTCGTTTGCAAGATTCTTTATGTGAGTTCGTGTGTTGAAGCATATTTTGTTGTATCTGGGTGAGTCATTCTCTTTTAGTGCCTTATAATTTAACACACACACCGGTTCAGTTTCTACTCATTTACTTGTTTATTTTTCTAAAAATTTCGTTGTCTTGCAACCTTTTTAATAGTCGTTGACTCTGTCCGTTATCCGAGCTGCGTTCTTTTGGTTGTGCTTGTATGTGTGGGTTAGTATGCGTACGCATACACATATGTATGTATGTATGTATGTATGTATGTATGTATGTATGTATGTATGTATGTATGTA
>NC_068991.1:40178009-40180181 GCF_001194135.2 Octopus bimaculoides | reverse complement strand
CGACTAAAAGTTTTTCAAGACGATGCCCCAGCATGGTCGCATTCTCATGACTAAAACAAGTAAAAGATAAAAAATAAAGCGTTGGGAAAAAATGCTTTGTATTTCTTCCAAAATTTTACATTCTGATTTTAAATCAAATCAAGGTCAATATTGATTTCGAATTTCGGCATAAGGCCAGCAACGTCGTGGGAGGGAAGAAACCGATTACATCGACCCCAGTGCTCGACTGGTACTTAATTTATCGACCCCGAAAGGGATGAAAGGCAAAGTCAACCTCGACGGAATTTGAACCAGAACGTAAAGACGGATGAAATGCTGCTAAGCATTTTGCCCAGTGTGCTAAGGATTCTGCCAGCTCGCCGCCTTAAATCGAAGTTAATACTGTTTCCATTCCTCCTAGGTTCAATAAAACAGAGTACTAATTAAGCAGCGGGTTAATGATATCTACTTATTCCTTTCCTCAAAATTACTGGTGATGTGTCTAAATCAAGAAAGAATTATTTCATTCGTTGCATTTACAAGTTATTTTCTACTAGGAAAACTCAGCACAGAAGTACTTCATCGTCCCACGAAGAACTGAAGATTTTACACTGATACTGATTTAATTGGGACGGAGAGTAATCCGAAAAAAATCTCAAACATACAGCAAAACTAGATTTCTGGTGGGTTGCGAAATGTGTTGTTTGGGAAGACCCTAACACGCTGCTAGAAATAAAAAGATTCCAAAACGAAAATTGGATTGTGATGGAGTTGAAAGTTTTGATACGTAGTATCAGTAAAGTATTCACTTCCATTAGTATCAAGAAAGATTTCATATCCTTAAAGGCAGTAAAAACACAAACACCTCATGTCAGAAATTATAATTTTTTACAATACAAAAACCAAGATATAGAACGCAGGCGATGAACGTACTGGAAGTTCTTTTCTGGCTTCACACACATAACCATATATTCACGTACAAATATCAATCAATCAATCAATCAATCAATCAATCGATCAATCGAGCGATCAATCAATCAACCAATCGATCGATCAATCACTGAGTTTATCAATCCGTCTCTTTCTGTCTACTGGTTCGCCTGCCCATCCACCTTTCTTTCTTTCTTTCTTTCTTTCTTTCTGTCTGTCTGTCTACGTATCTTTTATTTTTATATCTCAGTGAATGCGTGCATATGCTTAAGTATTTACGCATCTCTCGCCCCACTCTATGTGTACACAAACATACACATGTGCGCGTGCACGCACACAGACAGACACACCGGTGTAAAACAAAAAAAGTAAAAAAAAAAAAGGGAAACAAAGCAAAATTCTGTACTAAAATCTCTTCGGTGAGGGAATTTGGTAAATAATGAACAATAGAACTTAATTAATTATCAATTCCCACTCTTTCAAAAATTGTCTTTTATTTCTCTTTATTTCTGCACATAACGTCATATCTCCACCTCCCTTCTGTGTTTGTGTGTGCGTGTGTAAGCGTGCGTGTCTATACGTGTGTGTACCCAAAAGAAACCAGAATTTTGCATTATTTTATTCACTTATTTTACATGTTTACACTTTTATCGCTTTCTAAGTATTCTCCATTTGAAGCAATGCATCGATCCAGGCGCGTTTTCCACTATTCGAAGCAGTCCTGGAACTCTTGCGAAGTGATGCCTTTTAATGCCTCTGTCGTTTTTTTCCTCACCTCTTTCACATCTGCAAATTCCGTAGCACCAGTTTTCGTCACAAGTGATGACATTCGAAAAAAGGTCCGTATCAACTTCTAACTGTTATTTCAGTTCACGACTCACATTCAGTCGTGACTGCTTTTGATCTTCCGTGAGCAAGCGAGATACAAATTTTGCTGCAATTCTGTTCATTCTTCGCTCTGAATTTGTTGGCTGGAGCTCCAGGACACACCTGTCATGTCAACAAGTTCGTCAATTTTTCAGTGACGGTCCCCCAAGATCAATTCATGAATTTTTACGTTTTCAATCGTTTGGGAGGTCGACGAAGCATTCCAAAACAATGACGCATCACGTGGTAGTGGGACTCCACCCAATACCGCCGGAAGGTAGACTGATGTCTGAGGGTCGCTTCAAGTGGCTTCTGGCGGTGGAAGCCTGAACCACAACGGGTTTGTCTCACAGAGAGCGTTTCTGGTTACTTTTGGACACCCCCTCGTGTTTATAT
>NC_068991.1:40168393-40177774 GCF_001194135.2 Octopus bimaculoides | reverse complement strand
GGAAGGCAACGAAGGGAGCTGGCCGGACAAAATGCCTGGCGGCATTTCAATCGTCTTTACTTTCTGAGTTCAAATTCTGCAGAAGTCGACTTTGTCTTTCATCCTTTTGGGGTCGATAAAATAAGTAACAGCTGATCACCGGAGTCGATGCAATCGACATATTCTCTCTCTCTTGCGCCAAAATTTGGAATCAGTATACTACAGTTGGAACGCAGGGAGCTGGTAGAATCATCGACCCCGGTACCATTTAACAAGTACTTTATTTTACCGATTCCAGTAATATTTGACTAGTACTTTATTTTATCGACTCCAATACTATTTGACTGGTACTTTATTTCATCGACCCCAGTAAATTTGACTTGTACTTTATTTTATCGACCCTGGTACAATTTGACTAATACTTTAATTTCTCGACTCTAGTACTATTTAACTGGTACTTTATTTTATCGGCTCTAGTGCAATTTGACAGGTACTTTATTTTATCGACTCCAGTACTATATAACTGGTACTTTGTTTTATCGACCGCCGAAAGAAAGACAGGCAAAATTGATGTGGGCAGGCTTTTAACTTATAACAATGGTTTTTATTTTAGACACAAGGCCAACAGTTTTGAAGGGAGAGTTTAGTTAATACCATCGATCTCAGTACTTGACCAGCACTTTATTTTATCGATCCTGAAATGAAAGGCAAAGTTGACCTTGTTAGGATTTGAACTCACAACATGAAGTATTGGAAGAAATAGTACTAAACGTTTTGTCCGAGTTCCTAACGTTTCTACCAGTTCATAGCCTTATAATGACTTGGATAACTGTTTCTGATTTAGGCATAAAATCAGCAGTTTTAAGGGAAGGGGTTATAGGCGATACTATCAACTCCAGTACTTGATTGACACTTTAATTTACCGTTTCCAGAGAGATGAAAGGCGATGTAGATCTCGGTGGGATTCGAACTCGGAACGTAAAGAGCTGGAAAAAAAAAAGCCGCAAAGATTTTTTTTTTATCTGACTCTCTAACGTTTCTGCCAATCCACTATCCCATAGTAACATAGTACTTTCAAATTTTGGCACAAGGCTAGCAGTTTCAGGGAAGGGGATAAGTCGATTACGTTACTTTTCAACTGTTACTTTTTTTCATCGACCCCGAAAGGGATGAAAGGCAAAGTCGACCTCGGTGGAATTTAAACTCAGAACGTAAAGACGGACGAAACGCTGTTAAGCATTTTACTCGGCATGCTAACAATTCTGCCAGTTCGCCGCTTTAGAGCCCATAGTAACATAACAACTGAAACGCAATTTCTGTACTGTCTCTTGCCAATAACATTAACAATACTAACACCATCAACAGTAGTAACACCAACAACAACAACCCACCCCATCATCATCATCGTCATCATCCTCATCACCATTATCACCACCAGCAACAACAACAGCAATAACAGTAACAACAACAATGGCAAATATCGTTATTGATTAAATGACGTATTTGGTTCACATTTTTTTTTTGTTTTTACCATATTCATTATTCATATCAAAAACACAAACATGAATCCTATTATTACGACCATTAGCAATGGTACCACAACTGTCCACTATCACTAGTACCACGACGACCATTTCTACCAGTACTCTTTCTCTCCAACTCATCTCACTGCTTTTGTATAGAAGTTTTAACTATGCCCAACATATTTATGATGTTTGTATATTTAATAACTCTTTCACCCCGAAAACAACCTTAACAATATTACAGTTCTAAGCAATTAAGCTCCATTTGGATATTGCATCTGCCTCATTTATCCCAAAACTAGAACACGACAAAAAGTTTTTTGCTTTTATGACAGGTTCACCGTCGAAATGTTTTTTTCTTGCTATGTTTTTTCTTCCAAACTAAAATAATATCTAGTTAGCTTTATATCCTTTTACTTGTTTCAGTCATTAGACTGCAGCCATGCTGGGGCACCACCTTGCAGAAGTTCAGTCCAGCAAATCGACCCCAGTACTTATTTTTTTTAAAGCCTGGTACTTATTCTATCGGGTTCTTTTGCCGAACCGCTATGTTACGTGGACGTAAACACACCAACACCGGTTGTCAGGTAGTGGACAAACACACACACACACGCACACACACACACACACACAACGGGCTGTTTTATGTTTCTGTCTACCACATCTTCTCTCAAGGTTTTTGGTCGGCTCGAGACTACAGTAGAAGACACTTGCTCAAGATGTCACTCAGTGAGACTAAACCCGGAACCATTTGGTTGAGAAGCAAGCTTCTCACCACACAGCTACGCCCGCGTCTATATTGTTAAGCCATCACTCTCAAGCGAGTGTGATATTTTGCACCATCCTTTCGGTAATTGTTCTAGAGACCTATATTGTTGCAAGCAGACATAGACACCCTCTCGTCCTTCTGATCCCTGACTCAGTGAAACATAGAGGATGTGACAGCAGGAAGAGAAAGAAGAGAGGGAGAGTGCTGCATTAGCAGTCGGCTGGTATTCATTTTTAGCTGAATAGAGCGAAACAGATGCAGGAAATGATGTGTCTTGCTCAAGGACACATCGCACCACCTGACCCAAGAATCGAACCTACGAGCTCATGACTGTAAGCCCAATGCCCTAACCACTTCTCGGCGCGCCTTTAATGTTACTCCCGCTTAAAATGCTCTATGATCACGTATCTGTTTTATCAATCAACCGCATATACCATCCTATATTGACATGTGACATAGGGTAGTTGTCAAGTCAATTGAAAATACATATAGAAAAATAGTGCTACTAGGTTCTGCTCACATATATTATCTTAAATACTTTCAGTATAATAGCAACAAAAACTATAACAAAACACTGCACATATCTCAGTCCCACGTAACTGCACTCGTTAGTGGTGTCGGAGTACGTACTAGAAATAAAATATAAAATCACTGAGAACAATCACACACACACACACAAAAAAAAAAATAATAGCTAGTTTTTGATGGAGTTTCTCTATATGTCTCCATTGAAGTCTAATGTCGGCTCCGTGCCGATTAGATAATACAGTTCTATATATATAATTCCTCATCTCTTAAATATAGAACTGTATTATCTAATCGGTACGGAGCCGACATTAGACTTCAATGGAGACATATAGAGAAACTCTATCAAAACCTAGCTAGATAATTCCTCATCTCTTAAATATAGAACGAAAAAAATAATAATGAAATTGTTGTATACAGTGTTCAGGTGCATTACAACGCTCAGGTGCACTACATGCACGCGCGCAAACACAAGGGACCCCTTCAATTGGTTATCTTTTATCTTCTACTTGTTTCGGTCAATGAATTACGGCCATGCTGGAGTACTGCTTTGACATGTTTAGACGAACAAGATGACGCCCAAATGTTATATTTAAAAAGCCTGGTACTTATTCTATCGGACTCTATTGCTGAACCACTAAGTTACGGAGACGTAAACAAACCAACACCGGTTGTCAAGTGGAGGTGATGATTCAGTCCAAATACGTATTTGATTGATATTTTATTGATTCTGTTTGGACAAAATATTAATCCTGATACAAATTAAATTTGGAACATTGACAATGGAACTAAAAACGTTTCGACACTCATTGCCAATATTGTACCATTTTTGCCATCTGGCCACCATATTACACTCTTAATATTGATTCTTCACTTTGGCATTCATTCATATATTTTCAGAAATTCATTAAAAGTCATTTGGTATATTACTGATACCTATTTAGTCAAACTCCGAAGTGGGGTTTTAATTGAGAACTTAAAGTGATGTAACTAAAATATTTGCTCTGATATTTAGTCTTAAAGCCTTCTTCTCTTCCATCACTAACTTTCCATGTGATGTAACGAAAATGAATTTACTTATTCACAGATCTGCTGCGATAAACTACGTAAATCTATTTATTTACAATTCTGCTATCATAAACGAAATGGTTTTGAAATTTTGGTACAGGGCCAGCAGTTTTTGAGAGGATGAGGAAGTTGGTTACATTGACCCCCAGTATCGAACCTGTGAGGATGAAAAACAAAATCAGCCGTGGCAGGATTTGAACTCAGAACGTAAAGATGAACAAAAAGCCGCTAAGCATTTGGTACAGTGCGCTAACGATTCTACCTGCTCACCAGTCTCTGTTCTACTACCGTAAGCCATACCAATCTTACATCCTATTCACTAACTTACTCTGTAGTTGTTTTGTGTCTATTTTTCTCTGCTTCTCTGACCATGTTATTCGCACCCTCTCTAGCTCACATCTCTATTGATTCTCCACTCTGCAGTGAACTTGAAACTCAAATTGTATATATTAACACCCACCGTTTTCCCAGTTATTTATAAGCACATAGTAATACGCGTACATGTTGCTGCTGCTACTAATACTGTACACATACATAAATACTTACATTTCTGCCCCCAACAAAAAGAGATGAACATTTATCTCACACCTTACCACGCAAGATCAGGAGTGCCCATGAATAAGCTATTAGCTTCATTGACTTCAGCGTATAGGGGAAAGACGTTCGTGTACTTTTTGGTTTCTTTTTTAGCCGTCCAGCGATTGGGTGAAATGAGTACAATTAGAGACGCCAAGAGCTGGGTGCAGATTCGGGTTGCTTACTACAATAGAGAAAATACTGCTACGTAATTAGGTCGATTATTAATTCGGGACGATATAAATAATCAGTTACTGAATGAATATTCAACAACAGTTTTATGAAGTGTGTTATACTGAAACATTTTCTCAGTCACCCTCTCAAATTATCTCTATACAGTATCGTAAATAAGAAACGTTTTGTGTAGCTATTCATTTATCGCTCCCCTAACGCCTTTAATCACTCCATACTGTCTTAAAACCATATTATATCGTCTTATTAAATAAGAAAGAAGCAAATAAAAAGAAAGAACACTAAGATTAAGTCTAAGGGTGTTTGAGCATGTCTTTCTTGGAGCATGAGCTCCCTCTATATGTGATAAGGGTGTTAAAATTGGGGTCTTAATGTTCATATTTCAAATTCACTGGTTGATACAGGGCTTCACTGATCTAGAATCGATAAACTGGGTTCAAGTATTGTAATAGACTCACTTAAATGCACTTACCATAGTTCACTACACACATATAAGTGCTTATATTTGTTTGTTTTTTTATTTACATACTTTGCAAGGAGGTGGCATGATTTTTGTTGTGGCCGTCAGCGAATTTTGTCAATCAGTCTCATGGTCTATTTTTGGGTGCTGATTAGAATGTTTGTTTGTGTACGAGTGGCACGTTTAGATAATCGAGCACTGTTCTGGCATACGCCGCCCGTATGCTTTGTGCGAGATGAGTAACTGTCCAGAAATGAAAGTTTCTGGTAATTAAGTGAAGGCGTAGTCTTTTGAAAAGAATTGTGTGTGTGTGTGTGTGTGTGTGTGTGTGCGCGCGCATATCTGTCTATCTATCTATCTATCTATCTATCTATCTATCTATCTATCTATCTATCTATCTATCCATAGGTGTTGGACAAAACAATAGAAACACCTTGTTACATAGAAGCCTTATTTAGTATAGATTTGGTCCACATTTGGCATCAATCACAACTTCAGTGCATCGTAGAATTAACTTGCATAGATTGTAAACGGTGTTAGGGGAATTTTGAGCCAATCTACCAGTAAAACCTGTCTTAGAACTTTCAGCGATGATGGCTGAAAGAAGCGGCTTCTCACTTGCTGCTACAAAAATGCACTATAAATGTTGGATTATATTGAGATTCAGCAATTGTGGGGGTCAATCCAGTTAGTCCACTTCCCTCTTGCGCTCTTCGCATCAACTTTCAATAACATTAATCGCGTGAATCGGCGTATTATGGTCCAAGAAAATTGGGCTACCACCAGGGAACAATGTACCATAGTAGACTTGATCAGCCAAAATGCACTAGTAATTCACGGCGTTAACTCTGTCAGGTATAACAACAAAAGGGTTAAAGGATTTCATGATATGGAAGCTCAAATCATCACAGAACCTCTCTCATGCTTCACAATAAAGGTCAAACAGTCAGGGTTGAATGTTTCTTTGAGCTGTCTCCAAACATAGAATCGCACTGGGATAGGGGAAAAGAGTGAATGCTGATTCATCAAAGAAGAGACCATGGCTCCACTGAGTCGTTGACCACTTTTGATTGTTTAGACACCATTTTTTCCGCTTATCAATGTTGAGGAGGGACTGCAATTGCAACCCTCCCATGATATCTTTCTTTATGGAGCTCACAACAAGCGGTTTTAGTTGACACAGGGCCGGTAGGTGGTGGTTTAGCGTTACTGTCACTTTTGCTGCCGTAGAAACCATACGCTTCATTACTCTATTCCCCCTCTCTGAGAGCTTTGCTTTTCATCCAGAATTATGCTGGTTTTACTTTGGTTTTGAAATGAGAACAGGATTTTGGAGACTGTACCACGCGAAATAACAAACACCTGAAGCTCCATCCAGTCACGCTCCAACAATTTGTCTTCTTTGGAAATCAGAAAGCTCACGCATTTTAAGGTATTTAAATATAAGTATCAGTCAAAATACGAAAAAAGTAAAGCAGTAGAGAGCTAGATCAGGAAATACAATCCACTCGTAATACATATATACACATATACATAGAGCGTTGAACAGTTTTGAAATTGTCATATTTCCAATAAAAAAAAAAAATTAATATAAAGAGATGCTTCCACTATTTTGTCTGCCCACGTCAGTAAGTGTGTGTATGCGCAAATTATGGTTTAGACTAGGAAGACAATGACAGAGAAACAACACAGCGAAGTATATAGCTATTCGGAACCGTTCTTAGGTTCTATATTTCAAGAAGACTCGCTATATCACAGTGCTATCGGATGTTAACAGATGTTTAAGATACATTCATAAAGTTATATGTTGTGGAAGACATTCTATTTTGCTCCAACTTATTATCGTTCTAAGCATGAAGTCTCTTCTCTAATCTGATTTGATAATCCCGATATAGACTAATTTAAAGACAAATTCTTTTCCAGTTCATTGAGATAATTAGAAACACATGCATTTTAAAAAAGTACTTTTCTTTTCACTATGAAGAACAGTGGCAATATATAAGCTCCCAATAAATGAAGTCTGCAACGCAGATAATCATAGATAAAGGAAATAAGTATTTGTGATGTTCAAGCGTTTTCCAACGGTCTAAACATAATACAACAAGTAAGAAGTTTCATGAAGTTTCATTTCCTGTATGATGCGATATCGAGAGCCCATCATTTATTTGACCTTCGGGAAATTGTCTCCTGTTCTATGACATTAATATCGTTTCTTTGATTATTAATTTCTTTGAATTTATAAGAAAGGCTCATATTTCAGTGAAGAACAAAGAGAATGCTGTGGTATCCAAACCTTTGACTTGAGTTTTACTGATATATTTGAAGTGGAATAACTGTCGGACTGAAAGTGTATGGTGGGCAACAAATCACTGGAAGTTTCCCCTCGTTCTATGGCGTTTCATATGCGTTTTACTGAATATTGATTTATACTCGACAGAAGTGACCACAATATATTACTGGTACTAAACATTGAATTATTTATAGCGAGCAAACGCATACACAGATCTAAACGCATACACACATCCATCAACTCATCCGCCCACACACCCATCCACCCATCCATCCATCCATCCATCCATCCATCCATCCATCCATCCATCCATCCATCCATCCATCCATCCAAGATAGATAGATAGATAGATAGATAGATAGATAGATAGATAGATAGATAGATAGATAGATAATTAGCTGTTACACATGTGATCAGTAGCAGCTCAAAATGTCATGGTGGTACTACCACCTATTGTATCATGATGTTAAAACGATAGTCATTGCAAACCATAAATATAGTCAGCGCTGGAATATATGTAGACACTATCTCTGTTATTGTTAACGTACATACATATGTCTTAATACAAGAAACATTGGTGGAACATTCTCATTAAAATTTTCGCCATATTCAAACATAAGAAGCTTGAAATAGTTGTTTGAGACAATAAGAAAAGAATCATGCCCAGTCATAGAGGTCAACAGTCACGCAACCATAAATTTTTCTTTCAAAATCAGTGAGAATATTTATGAGCAACTGCTTCGAAATCTGCAGTTACTCTATCTAGATTAAACATTCACATTTATAGTAATAAGTATTAAGTACTCAATACAATGTATTTGTAAATGCTTGAATGACATTCTCAAAAATTTAGGGTTTTAAAGAAGACAAAGTGACCAGCTAACAAGCACTTTAGAAATACAATATGGAAGAATTTGAAAGTAGAATAGTAACAGTAAAAATATGCAACCCCTTTCTAAAGTTCAACATCGTATTTGTTATTCAAATTCCGGTCACATGTGTGTGTGTGTGTGTGGATTAGTATGTATCTGATTTATAAATCTATTGTAGTAAACTAGTGAAAGCCATTAAAACGGGGGCAATCGATGTTGCCTCCGGGGAGGGGTAGAAACGTCAATCTCATTTTGTCCATGGGTGGTAAAAACGAAGACACAGTCAGCAAAAATTCCTATTTTTATTTATCTTAATGTCATTAAGAGTGAAAATCAACTGTTGGTTATATTTGATTACGCAAGTTCAAGCAATCAATTCTGTTTATCGTTCTGATGCAAGGACGGAAGGAATATTTATTCTTCTGAGTAAATATGACTGATCTCTCCTTGATTGATGTCTCAGATGGCCAACTGCGAAATAATTGACTTTATTTATCGTACTACTGCGCCGAATAAATAAATATTTATCTTTATATCCTTGTTTTCAAACACCAACTTCTGAAATCGATTTCATATTACATTTTCCTAGTTAAAATATTGATTGTTTTTACATCGGCTCAGTTTTACACAAAATTGTACAAACCCCACACCACCACGATGAATATGTAAAATGCATGCATCTCCTCTCTCAAGGCATTTAACAGTGTGTGGGAAATATATGAATTATCATCAGCCTGGAATCGTGACTTTTTGGCAGACGCGACATGTAAGAGATTTTGCCATTTATTCCGACCAATACTTTGTGAAGTTTTGGTCTCAAAATATATTGCTCTGCTCTCTGGTATTTTATATGACTATAGTAGTGATCGTTGACATCTGTTCAAAGTAATCTATGTCAATTCATGGCAACTAATCTTTTTTTTTTTTTTTATCTAAAGTATCTCATGAAGAAATTACGGGCTAAATGTTATGGGTAAAACAAGAAATTCTGAAATTCTAGGGAGAGCTGAACAGCGGAAGGTCTTCACAGAAGAAGCTCACTCCGTCATTATGCTTGTGTTTCGGTCCTTGCACCATTCCTATTGCAAACATGGATTGAGATCTTTAATGTTTTCGTATTTACGTAT
>NC_068991.1:40165747-40168198 GCF_001194135.2 Octopus bimaculoides | reverse complement strand
ATATATATATATATATATATATATATATATATATATATACACACACATATACACACACACATATATGAACACATGCAGATATACCTATACGTAGATATATAAGTATACTTAATGCAATGGCCATACAAAATGTTTGTGGTCTATGAAACTGTGTGGGGAGATAAGTCGTGAAAGTGAGTGTGGGAATATTTCAGTGTAACATAGTTGCCAGCACCAGCTGGTTGCTGAATGTCCATTCAATAACTAAATATTTATATCGACCTGTATTAATGGTCGACCTAGTTATTGGCAATAGCATTTTCTCGTTGGTTGTGTTTTGTTGTTAGGACAGTAGTAGTAGTAGTAGTAGTAGTAGTAGTAGTAGTAGTAGTAGTGGGCGTAGTTGAAATAGCAGCAGTGATAGCAAACAACAATGCCAGTAGTAGTAGTAGTAGTAGTAATTTATAGAAATAATCACTGACTGCAGTGTTAGATTAGTAATAATAGCTACAGCAGTAGCTATAGCAGCGACATTACATATTGTTGTTGTTGTTGTTGTTATTGTTGTTGTTGTTGTGTGTGTGTGTGTGTGTGTGTGTGTGTGTGTGTGTAGATCAAAACAGTTTGATTCAGACTCCTTGGTACTCTGAGTTTCAAGTGTGTGGTTAGTCATTGGTCATTGGGGTCTGATTCAGACCCTAATGGCCGATGACTAGCCACACGCTCGAGTGCCATGGAGTTTGAATCAAACTCTTTTGATCTATTCCTGTAACTTCCAATAAATGTGTTGAGTGTGCTTCTTTCGTTTGTCTACTCACTCGTATATATACAGTCTTGTCCAAAAGTATTAAACCACCCCAATGTTTTTGGGTTCTGCTATCTTAATGTTAATGAAACCCGAGTACATGGTAGATTATGGTATATTTCACAATATACATTAGTTTTAATATCTAGTTGATCCTCCTTTAGCATCAATTACCTCTTTTATACGGTCAGGCATTGAATCAACTAGTTTCTTGCAGGTGCTAGGCGCAATTTTACTCCATTCTTCTCTCAACTGTTGGTACAAATGCTCTTTATTTTTAATTGTTGTGTTCCTGAGAGCTTCATCAAAAGTTCTCCAAAGGTGTTCGATCGGATTTAGATCGGGACATTGAGCTGACCAGTCCATGGGAACAATAATTTGTGTCTCAAACCATTGACGAGTATTCATTGCTGTATGACATGGAGCGTTGTCCTGTTGAAAGACAACACTGTTTTCCGACACTTCTAGATGCAATTTAGCAATTGGTGGCTCTACAACATCCGATAACATAGAAACATAGGGGGCTGAATTCATTCTTCCCTGATATAAAAACATTTCTCTGGGTCTTGTGGCAGACATGCAGGCCCACACCATGATAGAACCACCCCCATGTTTCACGGTTGGTACCAGACTTAAATACTTAAATACTTCCCCAATTCTGTGACGCATGAAAGTTGCACCAGATGTACCGAAAACCTGAGTAAAATCATGAAAAATAATATTAGCTTTATGTTGGATGCTTTTTTTTTAATATATTTTGGGCAACAAACCAGTTATATTAAGTTCATATGTTGATTGAATACATATACTATCTTACCTCATAGTTACTTTCATCAGACCATATGACTTTCGACCATTGCTCACTGGTGCAATTTGAGTGGTTTTTGGCCCACTGAAGACGTATTTCCATATTCGCTTCAGAAATCCATGGCTTCTTCCTGGCTTTACAGCCTTTCAGACCGTACTCTACAAGCCTTCTAACAGTTCTGGTTGATATTTGTGAAGTACTTGTCTCGTTGAAGTCCGCACAGAGCTCCGACGATGTTTTTCTCCTGTTTTTGAGCAACTGACGGATGATGGATCGGTCATTACGAGGTGATGTAACCTTTTTTCTACCTGTTCTTTGTATTGTCATCACATCTTTTGTCTCTCTGAAGCACTTGAGAGTCGTTTGCACCGCACATCGGGAACATTTCATCTTCTGAGCAATTTGCCTTTGAGACATACTATCTTCATGATGAGCTACAATTTGACCTCACTCACACTCACTCAACTTCCTTGTTTTAGGTGTTTTACTGTTTATTAACTGTATGTACAACGTATTTTAGTATAAAACTCTGAAATAATCAAGGAAGCACAAGTTAATTTTGGACGTTGGTCTTACTCATAATTGGTTGCATATGTACAGTACAGTATAAAAGTGGTAATTTAAGAAATTATTTCTTATATTTAATTGTTTATGTTATGATTTTATTTACTCCATGTACCCAGACTTTGTGGACATCCTGTATATTAAAGATCACATCAATGTCGGTATTCCAACACTACTACGAGCTTCTGGCTGAGGCAAGCAAAAAAGAAGTGTATGTGTGTGTGTGTGCGTGTGTGTTTGTGTGTGTGTATGTTTATAAGTGAGAATATATATATATATATATATATATATATAT
>NC_068991.1:40157836-40163561 GCF_001194135.2 Octopus bimaculoides | reverse complement strand
CAAAAAAAAAAAGAAGAAAGAAAAAAAACATTTTCATTATATTTATTACACAAGGCACCCATCACTGTCTGAATTAATAGTAAATTAGCATTCGAAATGTGTAAAACATATTTAGTCTTATTGTGAAAGAAATTATGGATCTTAATTCCGAAATTAAAAAGCGAACACGTGAACAACCATCAGATGGTGGCGTTTTCGGCTGTCGCTAGAGTTTCATATGATCCAATATAACTGAAATGCGGTTTCTCTTCCTTATCTTCGCTAGTGAGACTTAATATATGTACTTCTGAATGTATTGATCCATTTAGCTTTCTGTTACTGTTGTCTACGCTATATTGTCAAATTGCCATTACCGTCTGATTTTAGAATTCTATGATTGTGATGATTGTAATGATTGTCATCTCATCGGAGATTATTTTCTCTTCTTCTCTCTTCATAAACAGAATAGACTTTCATTGAAACATGTGATATTTCATAAAGCAATTTTCATAAACAATCTTCAGCCTAACCTCTCTCGACTCTTACTCTTTTACCCACTTTGCACGGCCGTTTTTGATAGCTAGGCTACGCCTGTCCTGTATTTGTTGAAACAGGCCGCCAGCAAGCGTATTTCTGAGCTGATGCTCGATATTCTAGAAATAGCAACTAAATTTTCCCCAAATGATACCTCCATATTAAAAAAAAAGAATGGTAAAAAAAAAAACGTTCGATAATTCACTCCTAGATACAATAAGCCTGAATAAGCGGGATGGATCACTATTGAAACGTCTTTAATTAGTCTTACTAAGAAAATGAGTGCCTCACACGATGCTCTCAGATTTTTTTTAAATGATGCATTACTTTTTCAAATTATAATTCACTGGATTCAGAATAATCTTCATTCATACAGGATCAGCAAAGTGAGTACCAGTAATATAATGGTACAGATTTAGAAGATAAACCCGCTTTTTTTACACAGAAATTAATATGGCGCACCCTAAAAGTATCGATTACTTAGCTGATGCAGATACCAATACAATTCTCACAAACATATTGATACAAACAAATGGTAGGTAAAGGAGAGTGATTTAAAATCAATGGAAATAACTGAAGCAAAAAACAGCCGACTGAACTGGATGCTTTATGTGAGTGAGTACGCGTTAATGGATCTTTTTTTAGATGCTGGGAAGGCTGCTCTATCTCGTTAGGATATATTGAGGACACGGCTAACGCTTCTCAAGTACAAAGTGTTTAATTTTCACTCTTGTTTTACATATGTGGTCTATGAGAAGGTGGTCGGTATTAATACAAAATCCTGGGAGAGCTTTGCTGGTGACTGAGCGAAGTAGAGGAGTATGCTGATGATGAGAAAAGAGATCTTGGGCGCTGCAGTGGAAAAGGGGGTACGCAGAATGAGGCATAGTAATACCAACAAACTAATGACCTTATAAAGATATCACTCAAGTATTGGTCTTATCAGCCACAAGTGATGCCGCTTTTAAATGATAAGCTCTACATTAAGGATGTAGTTCATGGTCAGTGATAACAAGAGGAGGATTATAATATTCATTAACATGTGTACATCAATGTGTAATTGTTAATTGTTACAATTTCCTGATTCCAATATGAAGCCTTCGGCATTTAGAGTGAAGTGTTTCGTTTGCCATAAATATCCATTTCGCTAATCCAGTCGAATATAGCAACCTGCAATGTGACTGCTATTTGCGATGAAGATCATGATGTCGAAGATGATGAAAAAGCTGTTGGAGATGGTGATGTTGATGGTAGTGATAACTGTATTGATTGCGATGACAATGATGATGATGTTGAAAATCTTCGTGAGTGTGCCAAATATAATACCATAAAAATCAAAAATAACACGTAAAAATCTAATACATAAAATATAATGCATATAAAATATATAATACATACAAAAACTTCCGCTAGATGTATAGTGGTAGTAATGACTTATTAGCTCACATTTTATGTCATTTCCAGCTACAACGAAACTAATTTATATTGCAAACATAAACTAAAAGGAATGCAAATGCTAACAGCGGAGTGCAGCGGTGCATATCTCTTTACCTCCAAACATCTCTACGAGTCAGTGGCAGTCACTAATGGTATATTATTTATGCACGAAATGCAGCAAGCGTCAAAGAGCAAAAGGTAAGTTTCAGGTGAATTGATTTGGTAATCTAGTTTCGTTTTCTGCCTGAGGTCATTCATTTTATTTAGGTTGTTAACGCCTCCGAGATGAGGCATAAATGTCATACAACCTCATTTCTTCTTTATATTTCTGAGTACTTCTGTTCATGTAAGAAATTATTAATGATATGTAAACACCTGCGATCCAGTCTCAATCCCCAGTTTGAACTATGTCATTCTGCTCACTTTAAGAAAGTGATTGGCAAATGTTTAGATGCCAAAATTTCCAATTCCAAATGCGAGAAACAATTAATTTTAATAGTAACATCATCAGAAGTAGCGAAGCGTCGGTAGCCATTTTATTCCTTTTTATGGATCTTCCTAGACTCATGAAGGTAAGGTGGCAAGAAACCATTTCTCATGGTTTATCTTCAGAACAGGATCCTGGTCCAAATGTTTGCAAGACAACGGACATTATAAGGGAACTCCAGTGCCACATCTCACTGTTAAACTAGGAAACATCAAACATTTCATATATAGGTTGTTATATGAACGACAATGAGGTAGTAACGTTTCATTTTCAGTAATTTTTGAATTGCTGGCTGGTGCTTTTTCACATTATCTATGTCGCTAATATAACTGAGAAGATGCATGAACATCATCATCATCAGCTACAACATCATCATAATTGTTTATTTTCCATTTTAATGTAAAGCAAAAGTTATTCATTGATAAAGTAAGGGAAATAGAAATGGCAGAGATGACAAAGAAGTAAACTTGATTCTTCTTTGTAAGCTCACTGTTTTCGAATCTGTCGCTTGTACTTCATGAGCCGAGGATATAAGTGGTAAATGTTGTTAGTATTGCATTGGTATTTGTAATCCCCTTCAAAAATGATCCCTGTAACTTTGAAAAAACGGTAAAGAGCAACACTAAAACAAGATTAGATGTAAAACATCTAGTTCCATTGTACTTAGTTACTTATCAGCTGGTAGATGTTGAGTAATTTCCTCACCAAAAACGTTTCAAATAAAATCATGACTAATATTTGAGCTAGGCTTTAAATTTAACTGATATATAGTAAATACTCATTACTTTCTTAAAACATCAAATTTGCCGGAGAATTTGTTATTTTGTTTCTGAGAAACTATAAAGAAGCGATTCCTGTGTTTTACAAAGTAAATTTCCAGGTCCAGATTCGAGCTTTTTTTTTGTTTTATATACTTATTTTATTTTATGGTTTTAAGCAAAAGATATATAATTATTTTATTCTTTCAAAATCTACCATGAACTCTTCTTTACATTTCACCTAAAGCCATTCTCTTCCGCCGGGATTCACTATTTTCTGTTTATTACACCTTTTTTTTTCCAACACAAGCGATCAATACTGCTTTTCAGGTTGATTGAACTATACATGTTCAATAATTGATTCGTAGTTTTTCAGTCAACGCTATTAAATTCTTCTGGTTTTCCACACCAGTGAATGGCCTATGTATCAGCAATTGCTCTACTTTTCTCTCTACCTCTTTATCGTTCGCAAACTTGGTTTTTATATCTTTCTCTATCAGTATATTAAACTCAATAACCCAAGATAATATGGATTTATTTTTGTATATTTATCGATTAACCATTAATAAATCATGTGAAGTGCTACCTCGTATGCACATATATGCCGGGACTTTTTGATCAGTGTGACCGTCAATAAATTTTGAGTTACGATCGCTATAAAAATATCATTTGGGTTTTTCAGGAAATCTCAAATTTTATTTTCTCATTCAAGTTTTTAACCGGTGAATTGTATCAAGTTTGTTATAGCCTGATGGTGGTGGTCGGATTAAGAATTCTTTCTTTAATTTGCAGAGTTTATTCGTTTCGAACTAGAGCTAAACTACTTACCCAAATAAAGCCTAGTGAAATCTATTTTTAGTTTCGTAATACATCTGAAACATTTTCTGTACTGATTCTTAAGATACCTCTCAACTCTTCTAAATGTTTCTATCTTACTTATGACTGGTCCGAAAGCAATTAACAGTTTAGAAGCAATCATTTTAATGTAGACAAAAACTTCCTTTGTCATAAATAAAGAAGCTGTGCCTTATCATTCGTTGTTATTTTATTTAATTCTGCTGTCCACACCTAAATTTACCAACCCACATATTGTTTATTTTCCCTGTCTAACAACTAATAAATTGCAGTTTCTAGCTATTCATAAAGCTTTTACAATTTAAATATTTACTTAGCTTACCCGCCGTCCATTTCTGCATCGATAACTCACATACTCTCTGATGGCAATCAAAGACCTTAGTTTTTAAACTAGGTCTCAGTTTTCTTTCTCTTTTACAATGCTCATTTTTATTTGTACTCATTATTCCTGCTTTTACGTTTCCCATTCAATGTACTAAACCTATTCCCACTACTATAAATACATATTAGCTTTTAACAGGCAGTATTGTAGTATTTAATTAGCTCTTGTCCATTTTCTCATTCCTGCCAATTCTACCTTTACTCTTACTCTTTTACTCTTTTACTTGTTTCAGTCATTTGACTGTGGCCATGCTGGAGCACCGCCTTTTAGTCGAGCAAATCGACCCCAGGACTTATTCTTTGTAAGCCTAGTACTTATTCTGTCGGTCTCTTTTGCCGAACCGCTAAGTTACGGGGACGTAAACACACCACCATCAGTTGTCAAGCGATGTTAGGGGGACAAACACAGACACACAAACACACACACACACACACACACATATATATATATATACATATATACGACAGTCTTCTTTCAGTTTCCGTCTACCAAATCCACTCACAAGGCTTTGGTCGGCCTGAGGCTATAGTAGAAGACACTTGCCCAAGGTGCCACACAGTGGGACTGAACCCGGAACCATGTGGTTGGTGAGCAAGCTACTTACCACACAGCCACTCCTGCGCCTTTGATTATTTTATTTCTTTCAAGAGTTGATTTTTAGGGATGCATCCTGTTTTAATAAGAAAGATAGTTTCTGCAAGTCTCTCCTAGTGAACTGTGGTAAAAATGGTTAAAAGGAATAGACCTACTCTAAGTATGCAACTATGGTTTAGAGAACGACAGTCGGGCGAGGGCTCGTGACTCTGGTGTCATGGTTATCTTGGATCTGTGGGGTTCCTTGATTGGCCCTAGTTGGAAGTTATCCTATAACATGAGAAACTGAATCATTCATGTATTCACATACTTTGTATTCTATGTATATCAGGTCATCCCATAAGTTCTGTCCGATTTTAGCTTTTTTAAAATTGAATGAAATTTAATAGTATTTTAGAATCTCTAATGGAATTAAAAATTATTTTTATGCATTTGTGTATATTTAAACTAATTAAATTTTATTTTACAGAATAATAGAATTAAAATTTCTTTGATTAAAACCCTTTCTAACATGGAAGTATCCAAAGAGCATTTGAGGCACATAATGCTTTATGAGTACAAAAAAGGAAACTCTGCAGCTGAAGTGACTCGAAACATACACTCAGTTTATGGGAAAGAATGAATACTTGAATGAAAGAACTTGCAGAAGATGGTTTGCAAAATTCAGAAGTAGAAATTTCAGCCTTGAAGATGAAGATC
>NC_068991.1:40155622-40156201 GCF_001194135.2 Octopus bimaculoides | reverse complement strand
CAAAATGAAACAGGTAAAATATACGAAGCCTAGTATACCCATCATGACTACCCGTCTGATAAAGGTACACCAGGCACATGCATCACAACCATATGTGCGACATAGTGATCTCATATCAAGATAAACAGCGCATGACCTTGCAGGTGGGGCCCCAGTTTGAGTTTTCTTCAGATCTAGTAGCCCACACCGCTCAAAAGGTCCCTGAATAGGGGTTGTCTAAGGATGCTGAACGAAACACCCATATTTCCAGAGGTGAATTATTGAAACCTTAAAGAATTCCTTTTAACACATGGTTATGATGCTCCCCACTATCTTTGCTCATGATCAGAGATACACATATCGTCAGCCACCAAGAGACATGCTCAACTAGTTATGGTCAAACAACTGAGAAGCAAATCTGTGGTATTGAGCAGAATATTTGCTGTAGCCCATCTTTTATACCAAGACAAAACATGTACATAATAACACTTCCAATCAGTTACGGTCAGAAGCCATGAGAGCTAGTGGCTGGTACTGCATCAGGGCATTTATTACTACTACTACTACTACTACTACTACTACTACTACTACTACTACTAC
>NC_068991.1:40154830-40155024 GCF_001194135.2 Octopus bimaculoides | reverse complement strand
CTCCAGCAGCAGCAGCAGCAGCAGTAGCACCACCACCACCACCACCATCATGATCATCATCACCATCACTCATCCTCATCATGATCATCACCATCACCTAAGATATAACATGAACAACAGCAGCAATAGCAGCAGTAGCAGCAACAACAACAACAACAGCAACGGCAATTATAAGACGGGGAATAGGAAAATTA
>NC_068991.1:40150493-40154820 GCF_001194135.2 Octopus bimaculoides | reverse complement strand
AGAGAGAGAGAGAGAGAGAGAGAGAGAGAAAGCGAAAGGGGGAGAGAGGCGCAGATTTGAAGAGAGTCAAGTGATGTTATGAAGGAGGGTGAAAGTGCAAACCTTGGTAGTCCTGCTGCTGAATCCGTGTCGTCTCATCGCTAAGCAGACGACAGGAATAATATTACCACCTCCAGCAGCAGCAGCAGTAGCAGTAGCACCACCACCACCACCATCATGATCATCATCACCATCACTCATCCTCATCATGATCATCACCATCACCTAAGATATAACATGAACAACAGCAGCAATAGCAGCAGTAGCAGCAACAACAACAACAACAGCAACGGCAATTATAAGACGGGGAATAGGAAAATTACTATGGCAACAAGAACAACAACAATTATAATATCGATAAATTTCCACCTTTATCAACCAGCCACTTCCAAAACATAAATAGCACCTGCGAAACCACCAGCCTTAACACTCATCTACCACCAGAAAGTCTGGAAGCAGCAGCAGCAGCACCACCACCACTCACAGCAGCAGCAACAACAGTAAAAGCATCTGCAAAAACAACGGCAGCTGTATCATCAAGAGCAACAACAATAACTTATTTGTAGTGATAACAAGGTCACAGGAGCAGGTTTTCTTAGAAGAAAAACACGATAACCTGATCGAAGTGGAAAAGCTCCTCAATAGAGAAAATAGAAGAATCCTACTTGCTCTCCCTTCAGAATTGATGGAAAGGTCTGCCAAAAGAACTATTTTATACGGATGTGCTTCTATAAGAAAAAATCAACGGGATTTTAATGCCTCACACATCCAAGTCGAACAATGCTTGAAGTTGACTGACATCAACTTTATGACTCGCGAAAGGCAACATGACTCTTTAGAAGTGAGATTCCTTGCACAGAAACACTCAATGGTCCAATGCAAAAACGGACTTGCAAACATGGACTTAAAATAAGAGACTTGCCAACCGAATTAATCATCTGGTGGGTAGTGGCATATGTAGTACTTGAAAACTCGGATACCCTGCTTGATATTAAAAAATATCGTAAAGAGAATTGGTCCGGGATTGGGTTGGAAATTTTGATCCTGTTAAAGTCGGATACACTGGACAAGATCCCTAGACTAACTGAGCTGTCGAACAGGACACAACTCCAGGTTAAAGGGAAAGACAGAAAATCTAGATGCCATAGATGCGGGTAAAACTCCCATTTAAAAGTCCTCTGTCCACTATAACAAAAGGGAACTGGAAGAAGACCCACTTTTTTGCCAATATTACAACCACAACAACTACACCGACAACAGCAACCAGAAAACCAGTAGCAACAACAAAAAGGCAACTACTAACTTCGACCACAGCAGCTGCGACTGCTGCAGTAAGAAGAAGAAGAAGGTGGCCACGGAGATAGTACATCGAGGTCTACGACAGCGATTCTAAGCCATCGTCCAGAGACGATAGGGAGGAAATGGAATTAAGAGAAAATTGCAATAGGATGGGAAGAAAAGAGTAAAAAGTGGTGTCCCTAACGAGGCCAGCCAAGTTGAAAAACCGTAAGGAGAGAAACCTCGCACTTGGCGAGAAACCCTGCTCAGTGCAAAGGACGGTCTCACGATTGTTCGAAGCGGCAAGGAGAAATTGATAGTGCAATCACCTCCTCCCCCATTACTATCCTAACATAAATGAGCCAGTCGGAGACAAAAAAAGAAACGAATTTCTCCACTAACCCTCGAACAATATGTGATAAAACCAAGTCACAGTCTTCTTAATAAATAAACAAATAAAAATGGGGGGAAATGATAAATAAAGGACAGATTTCATGAAGATATGTGGGATGATGATGATGATGATGATGGTGATGGTGATGATGATGACGATGAAGACAACGACGACGATGGTGATCCTGATCCTTACCATGATCATGAACATTACAATGACGACGATATCGATGACCACGACGACGACAATTACGGTGGCGACAATGACGACAACGATGACAACGATGACGAAGATGATCGTAATGATGATGATGATCACGACGACAACAATGACAGCGATGATGATGATTTTGATGTTGATGATGATGATGACGACGACGACGACGACGACGATAATGTAGACGACATCATCATCATAATCGTCATCGTCGTCGTCATCGTTGTCGTCAGCATTGTTGTCGTTGTCTACATCATCATCCTCATCGTTATTGTCGTTGTTGTCATCGTTGTCGTGGTCGTGGTCGTCGTCATCATCATCATCATCATCATCACTATCATCATTATCATAATCAAAATCCTTTATTTCTTCATCACAAATTTATTCATTTACTTTTATTAGCTATCAACTAAATTACGAATCAAAATCATCGTTACACTGTAATACCCCGACCCTTCGACTTGCTTCTTGTAATTGGTTCAGCGATCAGCTTACATATTATTGTAGTTGTTGCTGTTGTTGTTGTTATTATTATTATTATTATTATTATTATTATTATTATTATTATTATTATTATTATTATTACTTTTATTTTTTTTTATCTTTACGCTGTAACACGAGATAAGCTTCCTATCTTTTGTTTTCGGTTTATGTTAATGTATTGTTTACATCTTGACAGCTTTTATCTCCATTATTCACTACAGTTCACCTATATCTGAGTGTGTGTATGTGTGCGTGTGCATACGTACATACATACATACATACATACATACACACACACACACACACACACACACACACACACACACACACACACACACACACACACACACACACACACACACACATATATATATATATATATATAAAGGTGCGGTGAATATATTGTCGTCTAAAATACGCAAAAATGAAAATAACACTGACGTCTTATTTTAACAGATATATATTACCAAAATTGCATAAAAATGTCTTGAAATACTAAAGAGTAAATTTATTCAATAAAATTGCCATTGGCTTCAACCACGGCTTCCAGACAACTTCAGAATCTCCTGCAACTCTTCTCAATGGTCTCCTTGTTTAAGTTGGTGAATACTGCCATAATCCTTGCCTTAAGTTCATCTTTGGCGTGACAAGGAGTTTTGTTGGACTCTTGCCCACACATAATAATCAAGGGGGCTGTAGTCTGGGGAGTTAGGCAGCCAGATGTTAGGGATGATGTGGTCGCAGAAATTATATGACATGTCTGAGTTCTCCTGCTTGTGTGGCATGGTGCTGAGTCCTGTTGCAAGACATAGGGTCTTTCAACAGCGACCCGCTTGATCCAGGGCAGCACTACCTCCTCCATGCATTTAGGCGTGTAGGCCTCTGTGCTGAGTCTGAGGTCGTGTGGGAAGATGAATGGAGGCATAACGTCGCCATCACTAATGATCACTCCAAACATCATGATGTTTGATTTTTATCACTCTCGGTATATGTTTTGAGGACACGTGAAACCCACGGTTGTTCTGTATGTTCACCATCTATTCGTAATGGAGCTTCCGGCGTTAATGCCAATCAGTACAGCATGCCAAATTTCTGGCAGAGTGAATTGCACCATGGTGCTACTTTTCTCACAGACGATGCCTAACTGACCCTACCACACTGTGTTTCGCTATCCTGGATGCCTTCTGACAAATTCTCGATAATACCAGACTTGGATGAAGGTGAGAATTTTCAGTATGATGGAACTCCATACCACAGATCACGTGCAACACAACAGAGTTTGGCTGATGAAGGTGTTACTGTATTGAATGATTGGTCAGCTCAGAACCCTGACTTGAATATCATCGAGCAAATGTAGACAGAACTAAAGAGAAGAGTTCGCCAAAGAATCCACGCAACCCTGAAGAATTGCGGGAGCTCAGCCACAGAGAATGGTATCTCATACCTGTGAAAATAGTGAAGGATTTGTACGAATGTCTTCCCAGGCACATTGATGCAATTATTCAAGCTAAAGGAAGCCACACGAAATATTAACAATGTACGGCAACTTCTTGAAATGAAGTTGTACGTTTTTCTGTTTTAAAACACTGTTTTAAAGCACTGTATTTTGATTGGTTTATGTGAGGCGGCCGAAAACTTTTGCACGGCCATTTTTGGTGGTCGTCTCGCATCTTCACATCTCGTTCAGAACCCCTATTACGAAATAAAATGATTAGGTATGGAAATGACTCCAACAGGTCCAATGTTTCATCTGCAGAAAATACAATGCGAAACATCCAGTGATTAGTATAAATTTACAATAGTTTAAAGTGGCTGAAGAATTTTTCACGGTACTGTATGTATCTATTTTCAGATTAGGACTCTTAATTGCTTGAACACACAAACACAATTACACACACACACACACACATACACACA
>NC_068991.1:40149097-40150374 GCF_001194135.2 Octopus bimaculoides | reverse complement strand
ACACACACACACACACACACACACACACACACACAATTTTTGTATTCTTATCGTTTAAATTATTTCATTCGAGGAATTTTTCGTTGAAGCTTCCTGCACCATATTTCTTTTCGAAGATCATACTACTTTCTAAGGCTTTCTTCCATTTTCCATCTACCAAATCCACTCACAAGGCTTGGTCGGGTCGAAGACTATAACAGAAGACACATGCCCAAGGTGTCACACAATGATACTGAACCCAGATCCATGTGATTAGAAAGCAAGTTTTTACCACACACCCAGGTCTGCGCCTGATCACATTTTTTTGTACATTCGTAAAATTGGGACAAATGAACAGTGTGATCGTATTATGCTGAAAGTGCAAGTTCTGTCGAACCGAACATGTCGCAAAAAATATAGGCAATAGGGGATCCAATACATTTATCAAATAGTATCCAAAGGGTGAGAAGAGACCATCTGGATGACTTCTAGGACTATGTGAAGATGACATAGTACAAAAAAAGAACATAGAAAATGTAAGTTGCTCAGTATTCTACATAGCTTTATACATGAGTAATCATTACGTTGTCTCAGCGTGACATTGTATCAAGTAAAGATGGCTTTTTGGACAACAGGTTAATGTTTTACGACGTATTTCTATATAGCTTCATTCAAAAGGTTTGGACTGGTATGAGGCACATGAAAACTGGGATGATGTCCAGGCCATGATAATTAGTGCGCACCGCTATGAAACACAGGCCATGACGATTTCGAAGCAAACTTCTTTAAACATATCACTATTCTGTACCCCGCCCCCACACACAAAAACACGTACACACGCACACACAAAAAGAAGGATACACAAGCAAGATAAACTGAATAGGATACTTAAATTACCTTTTAATTAATGTATAGAAATCAGTAATTTCTGTAATGACATTTGGGCTTTTCAGTTTGTGATTTTTACAGACTAATAATGACAATTCTATTATATTTCTTCGGGTCTCAAATCCTACTTATCCAAATTGATTTCCTTCTTAGAGAATTTCAATCAAATTCTTTCTCCATGGACATATATTACCGCTTGGAGACAGTACAAATATTGCATTCAACAGCCTGTTGGCTATTTACATTCACACGCACGCGCTCAACCCCCCACCACACTGTGTTTATATATGTATGTATGTATGTATGAATGTATGCGTATATAAGTTTATATGTATGCATGCACATACACAAGCAAATATATATATATATACATACACATATATACATATATATATGTGTATATATGTATA
>NC_068991.1:40147112-40149005 GCF_001194135.2 Octopus bimaculoides | reverse complement strand
TATATATATGTATGTGTGTGTGTGTGTGCGTGTGTGTAATTAATAGTTCAATAAGAGCTGTAACATATCGTTTTTTACGTCAATCCTTTGTGAAAGGCCGAGTAATTCTTTTGAAATGTCACAAACGATTTATCCTTTCATAGGTTGTTAGCTATAAATGTAATATTATTTATATAATATATTTTACTTTAAATAAATATTCTACAGGCTATTTCTAATCATTGTCTATCTTGCAACAGACGACCAAGGATCAGTTTAATACGTGCTCTATTTATAATAAGCTGGAGAGGCATTTTTTTCCTTGTTTTTCATTTGGCAGAAAGCGATAGTCTCTTTGTTGCCATCTTATCTCCAGTCTGAATATCAGCAATCTTTCTTTGTAACCTTGCAGATACTAGATAGATAGAAATAAATAATTCCGCTCGATATCTTTCTTGGCTGTATTTGGTACTAGGAGAATAATTCCAATAGACAGTAGTGAGAACAAGAGTCGGTCACTGGGAAAATACTTGTAAAAAATAAGTACAAAGACGAGACTAGGCAAGAATCATACCCCACCCCAGGAAAGAACAAAATAAAATACATTATTTTATATGTTTTCTTTAATAAGTCTTCATATAACTGTCCATTGGTTGCATGTGAACTCGTTCAATCATGTTAAACATGAACTAGCTCACGTTAGCGAAGGGGAAATGACAACGCGCATCTATTTTCTTATAGGTTCTTAATACTCTCTGTTTACCTACCTCACTCCGCCATCGAAGGAAGTTGTGAAGAAGAAGAAGAAAATATCTGTAAATGACAGTCTATAAAAAGAAAAGAGCAACGGAGGACAACTTGAATTGTGGCTCACTATACAAGGACTTGGGTGTATAAACTGACATTATTTAAGCGCTAAAATTATTTCATTTTTCTGGCATTTTTCTAGGTGAGAGGTGTGTGTGGTGGTGGTGGTGGTGGGTGTATAAGTAGCTGAATCGATTACAAAAGTCAGGTACAAATCAAGAACAGTCGAAGACTTCTTCAAATACAAATTTGAGAAATTGGTCAAAAATGTAAATGAACACGAAAAGAGCACAAGCCTGTATATAAACTAGTAAGTTTCCGGGAGATAACGAAATTATAAACACAAGAACAGGCAGTCGCTACAACCTACAGCGCAACAATACAAATCACCTGTATTGTTTATGTTGAGCTACTAAAGTACAAGGAAACAATGTAATATGAATGGAAAATCTAAACAATCTTAAGTATTTATAATCATTATTTTATGTTATATAATTATCATATTGTGGTTATATAACATTGTGTACCACGATTTTTGTCCTGGGATAGCAAATTTTATTTCCTATTTGCTTTACCCCAAGAAAGTATGAAAAATGGTTAATATTTCCTTCAAACTTTGCTTTTGTAACGAATGCAGCTATCAGCGACGACTTTTCCCACTTGTACAGCTAGAAGTAAACTGAACTGTTGAGCTTACGATCTTTGTATTTATACTACCATCAGAACGTTCTTGAAACTTCTAGAATGTTCTACAAAATTCTGCTTCACCAACTCGGCGCTGACTCTGTCTGAAATGTAATGGAAAATAGGTCAGTTTCAAAACATTGATGCCAAGGTCATGATGATGATGATGATGATGATGAGGAGGAGGAGGAGGATGATGATGATGAAGATAAGGATGATGATAATATGATGCCTGGGCTAACCAACCAACTACGGAAGCACTCTATCAAACCAGGGAATGGCCAACATGGCCAGGTAAGCCTACAATCAGCATAAATAAGCAGGAATCGATATGATGAGAAGATGCGGCTTTCATTCAGCAGTGGATCGACAATAGCTGAGTGGAATAATATGTCTTTTATATATATATATATATATATATAT
>NC_068991.1:40145506-40147033 GCF_001194135.2 Octopus bimaculoides | reverse complement strand
CTTCTTTGTAAGACTAGTACTTATTCTATCGGTCTCTTTTGCCGAGCCGCTAAGTTACGGTGACGTAGACACACCAACATCGATTGTCAAGCGATGGCGATGGTGGTGGAGGAACAAACACAGACACAAACATGTATACACACACACACACACACACACACACACACACACACACACACATATATAAGTAAAGTATCTTTTAAGAACTGACCTCTGACTTGCACATTGAAACAGAAAGGTCACCAATCTCTTCAGTCACACGTTACTGCCAAAAAGTATCCAGAAAAAGGAATAGTTTTAGGACTATCTTACAAAACACTGATGTTTCTAGCCAGTGGGAACATTGTGCTAGCTAAGAAGGTGCCGTCAAGCAATCGACCGAGTTGTAAGGCATAGGAGCAAATATTGTGAAATACTGTATTACCCTCTAAAACATTAGTATCGAAATCATAACGATATCCGTTAGGCAGCCGATGACGACAATACATGTTTGATAAGATTGTTCCTTATAAATCTTTTAGATTTTGTGGTTTCGTTATTCTATATTGTCCTTCATTCTCATAGGGTTGAACTTGTTGGTTTCTTGGTTTATAGCGGTTTTGTTGGTTCTATTATTGTCCTTCATTAGGAGTATAATAATTGCTAGGGTAATGCATAATTAAGGATTTCTAGGTATTTGGAAGTTTCGTTGCACTAAGTTTAATCCAAATTCAAACTAAATATACATGGAAACTAAAAACTACACGGTTTCAAAGGCATTTTACCGTAGGGCTGCTGCTCAACCAGAGTAACTGAGATTAAATAAGAATAGCAACATAGAAGAACATGATACGGTAGTGAAAGCTACTAAGTTATTGTCTAATCACAATAAAGCTCAAAATTATTAGAGGACAAATCAGATTGTTGAACTAGTTGTAGGACTACACAGTAACATAATGTTGAAAGTAGCGTAGGAAAATCCGACTGAGAAGAAATTCAAAAAATGTTCGTTTGTCCCACGGTTCACAAATTATAAATGTAGACTGTACTTTTAGGCGTAAAACACAATGAAGTAAACGTTTCTGTAGGGGAGAGAGAGAGGGAGGAGAGAGGGAGAGGGAGAGAGAGAGGAGAGAGAGGCGGAAACGATATATATATCGTTTATATATATGTGTATGTATGTAAGTATAAAACAAGAAGAAAGAGTACACTACCAACAATGATAAATAAAAATGTAATAAAAAGAAAAAATGGGTATGGTAAAAAAAAACATTCAGACAAATACATAACAAAAACATCAGGACTTACAAGTATATATATCATACAGAAAATAGTACTACTAGGCACCGCACACATCCTACGTAAAACACTTTCAATACAATGAAAATAAGAGCACCACAACAAACCACAGCACATACCCAAAGGCACAGAGCTGCGCTCGGTAGTGCAGTGAAAGCACGTGATAAAAATAAGACTACTGAATAATAATAATAATGAAAAGAAGAAGAAGAAGAAGAAGAAGAAGAAGAAGAAGAAGAAGAAGAAGAA
>NC_068991.1:40141476-40144775 GCF_001194135.2 Octopus bimaculoides | reverse complement strand
GGACACCTCTGCCCCGCCGGCTGTATTGCAAGGCGAGAAACTTTTGGTAATTAGTTGCGGGCCTTGACTCGAATGTCCTCCGGAACAGACCAGCCAGTTGTTTTTCATCGACGCCCGTAATCTCCTCGAGAATGCCGTCGCTCTTTCCCGCCACTAATTTCTTATAGAATGCCAATGAGGAACTTTCGTTGACCGCATTGTCCAACTGGTAAAAGGTTGTGAGCGCTTAACGACTTTAAGATGCAAAACGACCTGCCTTGGTCTACACTTGACCCAGGCCTGCAGCTTTATACAGGAGACGAGCTGTGGAAAAACCGACCGACAAACGGCGACCACACATGTTCACTGTCTATGAATTGTTGGAGATGTTACATCATCAGTTCTCCATTCAGTGGATGTTGACAATAAATGAAGCACCTGAACATTAAAATGCGATCCTTACACATAAAGTGAAAGAGAAGGCGTTCCTGTTTGGTTGGGCGTGTACTGGACGGTTAGGTGGATGTGATGTAAATATTTACCACTTATGTCCGACCTTTCAGGGATAGCTTTCTCTCGGACCATTTCTGGGTGAGATTGGCCACCCTATTCGTTACCTCGTCCCAATTCTTCTTCACTTGGGAATCTAGATTAAACGAGATCCCGAGTAGTTTAACCGCTTCATCTGACCAGCGCACCACGACGCTTTTGGACAGTATGGACCTGCCTCTCGAACGGCTAGCCCACTGACTTTTGCTGTTTGATTTTTACTCCTGTCACTCCCACGTAGTTTCTTAGAGCAACGCTGATCACCTCTATGTGTCCGGCCGGTGTCCGACACGATGACGGTGAAATCGTCTACTTATGCTAACTTGGATCCTGAATGATACTTTATTTTATAGATTCCGGAGAGATGAGAGGCAAAGTTGACCTCGCCAAGGTTTGGACTCAGAATGTAAATCACCGAGAGGTCTAGCGAAACGCATTTCTTCTGACTCTCTCACAATCCTGCTAACCCTTTCGCCTAAAATAATGGTTTCTAATTCAGGTATAAGGCCAGTAATTTTAAAAGATGGGTGTTAGTCGATTCCATAGATCCCAATACTTGACTAGTACTTTATTTTACTGAGTCCGAAGGAACGGAAAAAAACAAAGTCAACCTCGGCGGGATTCGAACTCACAGCATCAAAACCGGAACAAATGCAGCAATGCATTTTTGCCGACGCCCTAACGATTCTGACAAACTCAATCCTCTATATTCTGGCTGTTGCTAATATATAATAGTTACAAGGCCAGGAATTTAGTGGGTGGGAATAGTCGTCACCATCGACCTCAGTTCTTGACCGGTAGTCAATTTTATCGATCTTGGAGAGAGGGAAATGCAAATCTAATTCGAACTTAGAACGTAAATAACAGGAAGGAATGTCACAATGGATTATTTTTTTACCTTCCGCTCTGATATATCTGCAAATTCAGCGCCGTTTTAAATACTATGAATGATTTTAAACTACACAAGAAAAGACATCTAACTAGAATCTTCCACTCAGCAGTGATATCAAAACAAGTAAACAATGAGACAAGTCGTAAACCTACCCTATAAAAAAGTAGATATATTAAAACTGAATAATATTTATATTTAGAATTATCAATTATAGTAATTTAGTTTTGGAAGTTGAAATCAAAGAATTAGAGCACAACCACTCATAAAAATACTTAAGAATAAATGAAAATGATAAGACGGAGCATAGGAAAATTTAAGAGAAAAATAGACTAGAGTAGGGCAGGAAAATCAGACGACTAACTGGAAAAAGAGAGAAAAAAACGATCTCATTGACAGAAATAGATCATCGATATAAATACATTAGGTTTCCAAGTCATAATTTACCGCTTCAATATAATAAATTGGGAGTTAAATGAAGTGTAAAACCAGAAAACTACTCACTACATTTTGGGTTCACCATCACAAAGATTACATAGACTACACATACACCTACCATGCTCACGCGCGCCTACTCACCCGACCCCATCGGGTTGAAGTTGGGCTGGAAAAGACAAAAATATTATGGAGTATCGACACGGAGTTTAGAATAAAACTTAGAAGCCAGCAAAGTAAAACAATTTGCAAAATAGGAGAATATGACAAGAACGTAAACATTATTTTATCTTATATATAAATATAACAGGAAAAAATAAAGTGCCAACTAGAGGCTAAGTACACAAATTAAAAAAAAAAAATAAGGAAAAAACTATAAAAGAAGTAAAATAAACGATAAAAATCAAAGCAAAACTCATAAAAATCTAAAAATAAAATAGAGTAATAAAATGCCATGGTTAGAGAAAGTGTGAGTCAATATAAAAAAAACTAATAACGGTTGAAAAAGCTTTAAACTAAAGGCAAATAACGGAAGGCCAAATTTAACCAGTACAAGATCAATGCTTAACCGCAGAAAAAAATATCAGGTCAAGTAATTAAACAAAAGAATAATATCACGTGTAGGATAAGGTGGCGAACTAGCAGAAACATTACCGCGCCGGAAAAAATGGTCTGTGGCATTTCTTCCGAGTTATCGTTCTGAGTTCAAATATCGTCGGGGTCGATTTTTCCTTTTCATCCTTTCGGGGTCGAAAAATAAGTACCACTTATCGATTTGTACCCTATCCCTGAAACCAATATCAAGTGCAGGCTACGCAATTAACACAAATAAACACTAACCATCAATCATCTCGTTTCCGGTCGTTCAGACCTTCAAAGACCAAATATATTTACAAACAAGATAGGCCAAAGTAGCTAAATTTTTTAAACAATATTCACATTATAATTGAAAATAAATGATACACTGTGGAATATGCATGTTCAAACAAACAAGGGTATCAAATTTTACTCATCGGGAAACATAATCAAATACAAAGCATAAAAAATTTTGCCATTCGATTGACATTTTGAGTTTTTCCGATGAAAATATATTAGCCGGAAGGGCGTTTGGATCTTTTTTAAAACGGGGGCCACATTTTTCATTAACGAAACACTTTGAAACTTGGAACACTGGTAGAATGTGTCATATAAAACATCTTTTTCTCTTAGTCTTCTTAAAAAAAAAAGAAATCCATAAATTATTCCATGTTAAAGTTGTCGTATTTCTGTAATTTCAACCAATCACTGACGTCCATTCAGCCGATATACATTAAGCGCCGACTACATAAACAAACGATTCTGAAACAATTAACCCTAACCCTAACCCTAACTCTAACCCTAACCCTAGGGTTAGGGTTAGGGTTAGGGTTAGAGTTAGGGTTAGGGTTAGAGTTAGGGTTAGGGTTAG
>NC_068991.1:40137842-40140957 GCF_001194135.2 Octopus bimaculoides | reverse complement strand
AAGAACGTAGAGACAGACGAAATGTCATTAAGTATTTTGCCCGGCGTGCTAGAGATTCCACCAGTTCGCCGTCTCATGAATGTTGAATATTCTTTTCTACTCCTAGAACTATTTGGGGAGGGAGCAAGTCGATTAGATCAACCTCAGTACGCAGCTAGTACTTAATTTATCGACCCCGAAAGGATGAAAGGCAAAGCCGACCTCGACGGAATTTGAACTCAGAACGTAAAGACAGACGAAATACCGCTAAGCATTTCGCCCGGCATGCTAACGTTTCTGCCAGATCGCCGCCTAAAGAATGTTGAATATTATGTTGAAGATAGAATGAAATGTGCAGAGATATGAAGGAAGATAGTAGTTAGAGATACACTTCATGAAATAAAAATAAAATGGAGGTATGGATGTCCATGAGTCAGGGCAGAGAACAGTAGATGGTTAAAGAAAACCATGGAATGGATTCATGAGAGAGATTGAGGAAAAGAAGCAGAAAAAAGGAGGTGTATGCGGGGGGGAGGGAGGTCGTTGTCGAAGAATATTTGAAGGCGATGAAGGAAGGTACAAGACTGGCTAAGAGCAGAATAACAACGGACAGAAAGAGATGGAAGACGCTTGAGGATGGATCTGTCCAGCAGTGAACTACCATATCCTAACAGAAAGAGAAAGAAAAAATGAACAAAGGCAAAATCTTTAAAATGACACCAGGATTCACCACTTTATATACACAGGGAGGAAAAATCTATATAAGGATCGTAATTTTGTACACACATTCTAAGCAATACTGGGGACCACCGTTTTATACACAGTCACAAAACTCATACTTAAAGGCCACTATTTTATATACAATCCCAAAAGATATAGGTGTGGAGGGTGATGTCACTATTTCACAAGGTGATCGCTATTTCACACTCAGAGTAAAATAGTAAGCCAATAGGCCACAGAAATCAAAACTGCTTTTCAACCATAAATTTAGTGTTTCTCTCTGTTGTGAGGCCATAGACGGAAATTGAGATTAGAACCAGCACATTTTCATCTACACTTCAGCAAATTCTAAAGAGGGTAGGACCTCTTTCTCTTAATTTTCACACTCTGTCTTTAGTGATGATTGAAGAAAGTTGATGGCTTCACTGAAGGGAAAAGTGTCGACTTTAGACTTTTCAAAAGTGTCCATCATTTTAACTATTTATCCAGCCAAAGGAAAACAGACTGCTCTTCCTTGTTAAAATAGGAGGCAGACCTAGTTAACAGCTAGATCTGTACCACATGCTGTGACAGCTGTTCCATATAGTTCATAATTCAGTAAATCAGTAATCTTCGGACACTGAGCTAGCTCATGGCAAACGATTTCGTCATTTTCTGTGCATCAATAACAGTTCCTACTGTCGCGCTTGTGAACTCATCTAGAAGCGGCAGTAATCTCTTTACTCCGGTAGCAGTCCATAGTCAAGGATCTTCGTGGAATTGTTCTTAATCAAGAATATACAGAAAATTTTGCTGTGTGCATCAAATACGCTCAAGGAATTCCCGAGCTCATGTCCATCATAATTCTGTATTGAATGTGAGGGTAACATTTCACTGAACGCATTTCCCAACTGTTAAGGAATTGCGAATAACAGGCAACACTCGTGATGCCAAACACCAATTGTGGGTTTACAAACGCAACACATACAAAACACTAGCCAACAAACATTAAAGATTCGCTGAACGTATTTCTTATAACAAATAGACGAAAAATGAAAGTAATATCTGGAACAACAAAGAAATGTAGATGTAATTTATAAATACCACCCTGCACTCTCAAAAACACTAAGAAATGAAAGTGAATTGTTTAGATATAATCTTCGAAGACTGGAAATAGAATCTCTGGACTCTACAAACCAAAATATCACCCGGAAAGAAGTCGAAAAATTATCGGAATGAAAAGGTCTTAAAATGGAAATATGAAATATGCAGGATGTTGTATGTGAAAGTAAATACAGTACAAATAATAAACAGAATATCAAATATGATAAATAACCTGACAGCTCCCACCCATAGAAGCTATACTCAGGTTCAAAAGTAGCTCTGCTAGGCGCAACCGACATCCTCCGCAAGACGCAGTTCCATTCACAATACACTGTTTGCACAAGTCACGCAGTACACTTCTTGTACATCACACAACTCAGTTATCATCCAGTAAGATAACATAACATATTCTATCACACAGAAAACTGACGTAACATTAGAAGCAACATAACGAACCCCACAGCTGGGCAACACAGATGTAGTAAGCAAACACAGCTCTCTACATCTAAACGGACAATGGTACGCACCTTTTTATCAACATAATGCTAGCCCAACTGTATCGGAAAATTCTATCAAATTATTGCTATTTTCAATAAAAGAAAAAATGCAACAAGTCTATTGAAAGAAACCCATACATTGTGTGATTACAATGTCCTTTGTATGTCATACTACTATAATTTGTTTCAAATATAAACTGAAGAACAAGTAGTTTTTTCTAAAATATCTCCTCAGAGACATTTATGAAGATATTTTGTGGAAGATGTATCTCTGACAAAAGTCATAAAGAAATTTTCTACTCAGTTGAATACAATAGCTAATAATTAGAGGAATCAACTTTTGGGAAAAAGCCGAATCAGTGTTCGTCAATTTAATCCCGGTCAATTAGTCGCTGGTATTTAGGATTGTTCCATATGGGTGTCACTTCTTGCTCTGCTTCCTTCACTTTCTGCAATGTTCTCAAAACCAACCAATAAGATCCATCTTCATCATATGGAGGTGGTTGCTTTCTTTTCCTTCGTGTTTTTTTGGCTTGTTTTATTTTCTGGCAATTTTCCAATTTCTATCTAAGCTGGCTAATGTTTTCTCTGTTTTACAATTAGATAAGTATTATAATCCCACCCCCTACACGTGTGTTTATGTGTGTGTGTGTGTGTGTGTGTGTGTGTGTGTGTGTGTATGTATGTATGTACATATACTTGTATATACAAATATTAATATATGTTTGTGTATTTATATTTATGTATGTATTTAAGTAGGAACTGGCTTTTAACGATGAGAATCGGGAGAAGATCAATTTGTGACAGGATTAATAAATGCCTTAACCCTGAGCACT
>NC_068991.1:40127632-40137689 GCF_001194135.2 Octopus bimaculoides | reverse complement strand
TACCACCACCACCACCATCACCACCACCACCACCACCACCACCACCACCACCACTACTACTACTACTACTACTACTACTACTACTACTACTACTATCGATCTCTTGTTCTGTTTTTCCACAAATTACTGCAATAACGTCAAGATTAGCAATTCTTGTAATGATTCCGAAACAGCATAGGTTTATAACAAATAGTAAGCAACACTGATATAAACTATTGAAAGCAAACCACGTACTTAGCAATTACTGCGTCCGCTGGTGTGTGCATGCTCCGCACTGCTAACAGAACGCCGCTTAAATCAACGATATATCTATCAATACAGAGATCGTCTGCTACATACCATATCAGCTGTCATGATGGAGGTGTAGCAAGGTCTAATCTATTTGTATACATTTAGTGGGAAGGACGAATTCAGTCAATATCATTTTATATTTTTTCTCTCTAGGGGTTCATTATCGATCGATTGATCTTTATACTTACTACTTTTACACCCATATACATCTACACACGCTAACGTATACACGTTTAAACTAATACACTCTCATACATAAATGCTTATACATTTATTTTTAGACATATACACATCAGTTTTTACAACAAACCTTAGTGTTTGTATGCATGTAGTTAGTATGGTAGGATGGGTTTGTTTGCATACATACGGTTATATGTATAGATATGTAGATATGTATAACTTTTCAGGCAAATGTGTATGTGTGAGAGATCTATGTGAACATGTGTGTATATTTACGTAACCGACAAATTGTCTAGTTAAATTTATTATTTATACAATAAAATTGTAATAGCTAAAAACTGTCAGATGAGCAAGCATAAAGAGAAAAAGATTCTTTTATGTGCTAAACAAATGGGTGTTGTTTCTCAAATATGGCCGCAATCTTTTGTTTGGATTGTTACTTAGTGCACTACAAAAGAACAATAAAGATGACTAGGCCAAAGCTGCAGAAACATCGACTCACTGGGTCGAACTCTACTCAATTCAGTTGTCACTCGATCGGAGGATGAGTAATCGTAGTAATTGCATCGCTGCTATAGTTCATCCCTCTATTCAACCGGTCATTATCGTTCATGACTTCAAAATAGAACGGAAGCACGAGAGCATGCATGGCTAGGTCGCTGGTATGCCAAGCACCGAACCTAGAGTTTGGTGGTTCGATACTGACTAGCGTTCTTTATTGGTAGACATCTCGTTGGCTACTACACTGCAGAGCATGCGCATAACAATGGAATGAGTAATCTCTCAGTACGCGGTTTCCTTTCTATACATTATATTGGTGTTGATGGTTATTTGTTATAACCCTATGCTGTTTCGGAATCAGTACAAAAATTGCTAATCTTGATGTTATCGCAGTAATTAATGGAAAGTGAACTAGTCGGTTTCTGCGTAAATAGTCGCTGTATGTAGGAATAACATTCTACCGAAGACATTTCGTTAGTTCGACTAAGTAAAGTGTCCGTAATATATATCCAAGTTTCCTCATTGTCATGACATTGATGAAGCTAAGGACCAGATTGAATTTCTGAAAATGAATGTCTCAAGGGAAAATCTGGGTAAGGAGTAACTCAATATATGGTCTGAATGCGTATAAATTTCTAAATGCACTCAAGGATCACGTGGTGATGTTAAAGTGACTGACGTATTAGACCAGAGCAGAGTTTAACAAGGTTATTGGCTTGCTGTATCATTGGATCTGGAATTTTGGCTCTAATTACAGATTGTATATGATGTGTGGTGATTTTTTATAAGTTTGGTCCAGAAGAAGGACCTTCAGAGCTATTTTGAGGATGGTGAGATTGTTACCGTTGATGCCCTGCTTAAATTGTTGCAAGTTGACGATAGCAGAATGTATGTACAAAGTGGGCGTTGCAAAGAAGCGATGTCCTTGAAGAAAGGACTGAATCTAATGGTTATTGTGGTGTCAAGGTTAGGATTATTAGGGTAGGCATAACATGAGTAGTGAGAGAATGAGGGTATATGGATAAGTCTAGAGTGTCTTGATTTAGGGATAACGAGAATAACCAGGTCCGAAGTGCAGAAGCCATTGTAGTATCAGTAGAAAAGTCGGGGAGAGGAGAGAGTGCGTCTATGTGCCAGAGATTTGAATGTCTTTGTGAGTGATTTCAAGGCAATCAGACGAGTGGCCTTTTTCTGGGCATGCTCTAGTACGCTAGTGTATGCAACATCAGTACCAACAGCAGTAACGGCAGAAGCAGCAGTAGCAGTAGCAGTAGCAGCAGTGGAGGTGCAGTTTGCGTCGGAAGCTTTGGCTAGGCAGCATGCTGTGACTTCCCTTAAAACGGACGAGGTGATCCTTCTACCCATTTGTCTGGGAAGGCATGCTTCTAGGGTAAGGGTAGAAGAGATCCCTCCTGAGGTAGATGTTGCCTGGCTGGTAGCTGCCATCCTGTTGGGAATGGAGTACTATTCGGACCTTAGTGGTTCCGAATTGTCCTCTTCGGATGAGGAATTAGTACAAGCTGTTCACAGGATGGATGAATGCCTAGAAAAGAAAAAAAAAAAAGCTTTGCAGAAGTAAGAGAAATAAAGAAAAAGGAAGTTGACCTTTCATATATTGAAAAATACGAAAAAATGGCAACTAGAGTAGGTGGTGACGTTAAGCCTAACCCTAACCTTAACCCTAACCACCTCAGAAAACAATGAACGAAATAGACAGGAAGACCGTAACATACAAGGTATACTCGGTGGAGGAAATAAAAGTTGAACGTGTGGAGGCTGAAACTACAGAGAAGGCATTGTGCTCAGTGTGGCCAGACATTACGTATCTGGCCAGAGGGAATAAATTTGGAACGATTATAATCCACTACAAGACGGAAGCCAAGGCAAAGGAAAACGCGGTGAACACAATAAAATCTGACAGAGTGGTCTTTCTACCCACGTATATGGGAAGAAGGACTTCAAAAATTAGGGTGGAAGGAACTCCACCCGAAATTGATGTGGCTTGGGTCTTGGAAGCTGTTCTTCTGGAAAGTGAGGAAGAAGTAGCTGTCCTCCAAGCCACAAAGACGGAAGGCTCACTTTGCAAAGGACAAACGTTGGATCTGATTGTACAGGCTGCAGTGGAGACATTCGAAAATTTAGCAGAGACGGTGTCAATCGGAGATCTGGTGTTAAAAGTGTGGGTGGAAGGCAGGACTACTCGTTGTTTTAAATGTGGCCAAAAAGGCTACATTAAAGCATACTGCCCTCTGCAAAAGCAGACAACGGAAAGGATGCTGGAAAAGAAGCAAGAGGAAGAAAAGGAAAGAGAAGAATGGAAAATTACAGAAGGAAAAAGGAAGAGAAAAAAAGGAACAATGTAATGTTGAACCCCAGACCAAATCCACCTCACCCATACCCTCTGAGACTCACTCCTCCCTACAGATACCGAACTCACCCACCCCCTCCTACACAAGCCAAAAAGAAAAAAGAAACGCATTCACAACGAAGTACAATGAATTCCCGTCCCCGTGAAGTGAATTACGTTTGCATACTGAAGGACGATGACAATTTGGAGCCAATTCAGAAATTAATAAGATGAAACTCGGCAAGATTCCGTACAGAAGGATATTCGAACGCAACAGGGTGGCACATGTGTGTGCTAATTTCGAAAAAAAAACAGATGGAGGAGGTAAAAAAATACAAAAAGGGTGTTAAGTTGTGGAAAATAAATGCAGACATTAAACAAATACCGGACAATACAGAATGTGAGGAACTGTTGGAGAAATATGGTATTGATGTGATAAAAGGACTCCCAAGGAAGTAAGTGATGCTGCTTGAGGTGGGGAAGGCAGCTCATTTCCATTTTCTCATTTCATTTTTCATTCATATTATCATATTTATAATTTTATTTGAATTTTATTTTAATTTTGTTATATGTCCCCACATGTGCTTGTGTTGTCTCCTCTTTGTTGGCCCCTTGTGAGCAATAAAGAAACAGGTCAGTAGTAGTAAGGTCGTTCTACGAGTTCTCAGTTGGAGTCAGTGTCAGTTACATGATGTATACGAGTTCGAATTACCATCAAAGTAGATGTTTCAAAGTTATCTTGCGGAGCTACCAGCGATGGCACGATAGACGAGTCAAAGATAATACGCGGAATACCGACACAACATAATAGTGGCGACACGAAGATCACAGTGCCGACAACATACATGTGGACGAGGATTCACATTATAACAGCTTCGAGGTAGTGGGATGGATATTCTCGGGGTTAACATATATGCAAGCAATGTTAGAAACATCAATTTGTCTTTAAAAACAAGCAAAAAACCCACTTCAAGTGTTGATCACGATATCAACAATATTAGAAGTATGTAACAATGAAGAGGAGAAGGGAGAGGGAAAAAAGAAAAAGAAAGTGATTCAACATAACATACATCAGAAGACGCCGATACGATCGCCTACCGCATAATATAATCTTCCAGCAAACCTTACTCGCTATCCAAATTTTGTTCTGGGCTTAATACCTTTTCAGTTTATATTCTTCTTCGCCTACAAGAAAGACCTTATGTGCTTCAACTAAAGGCAATTCATAGAACAAAATAATGTTAACGCTCCTCAAGGTGCCAAATGAAAAGTCTGGTTTCGATTCCTGTATGAAACTATCGAACTTCCCTTGTAGAGATATTGCCTTTGGGAAATGTATGAAATATATAATAATTTATAACATACTCTTATTAAATTGATGCCTTGTGGCAAGTTTAAAGAAATCAACGTGCAAGAAAATGTCAAATAAATAAACGTATGTTGCCAAATGGCATTTGGCCTTATTAAGAATATATGAGAACAAAAGTTTGTATGTATAGCTCAAAATACCCCCCTCCCCACGCCGAAAACAATGAGATATTGCATAGCTTCACAGGACGTACATAAAATTCTCGCAAAAGAACTGCTCTTTTCATACAACGCCAAGCTTTTCTGAAATAATAAAATTGTTCTGTGAATGACACAGCGTGAGGTTTTAAGTAGTTTTTATTTTTCCGTATTTTAATTAATTCGCAAAAGCTATTAGGAAAGTTGGATAATTAAAAATTAAAGGGAAGAAGAGTTAATAAAACCGACGCAAACAGTGATGAAAGTACGAAGGGAAGATAGGAAGAGTTAGTTATGAGTTCGGTCTGTTTTAATGGCCTTCAGATGTTATCACACACACCCACACACACCCACACACACACACAAATGTATGTACGTATATACATGTCTGTCTATACAGGTTGCATGTGTGTGTTTTCATATTTTCTTTTGAAGAAAGAAAATAGTTCTAAGAACCAGAGCACTATCATTATAAGATGAAATGAAGAGCTCTTCCTAGTTCCATGCTAAAATTTACAAAATCTTACTTGTTACCACAGATGCGTTGATAGATTAAATTTGAAGCCAACAATTATATATTCTTTTTTATTGTCTGAAAATTGGAAATTTCTAGAACTTTGTTTAAGTATTTTGTAGCATAACCAAATGTTTAGATGTAGCATAACCAAATACATGTTAGGTACGCATGCAAATTTATAATCAACAAAATAAGGTTGTAGGGTTCGTGATAATTGCCCATAAACATTTTCCTTCTTACTGATTTCGAATTAAATAACGACGTTGAATTAGGCTGCTAATCACTCCAGCACATTGTTTTCTGTATTTGATAATGGCATCGGAAAACCAGACGTTCGGGTGTAGAAGAATGTTCAATGAAATTTGAATACTGTTCTCGATAATTTTGTCGACCTTATTCTTCTAAAACCTATAACCGACTGTTTTCATGATATACATAAGCGATATACCTTTTATTAACTCCTATGTAAACTGGATTATAAAACTAATTCTCTCTTCTAAAGATTAAGTGGTTAAAAAAAGCTCACTGATTAAAGAGTATACTAGTATGTTTCCAAAAGACCCACTATCAGACAGGATCCCTAACCCATATCTCATTTTCTCCAGGTCTTTATTAGTGTCCCGTCCTTCAGGATTCTAAGATGCCTACTGGGACACAATCGTTTAGCTAGAACATCAATTACGGAAATCAGCCAAGGATTATAGTTTCCTCTTCCTCTTGTATCGCATATTCCAAATTATTAAAATATTTCGTTAAAGTAAAGGATAAAACTGCTGAACAATTTACCCTCTTTCACATCAATATCTGTAGATGAAGGCAAGCTGGCAGAATCATTAGCACACCGGGAGAAATGGTTGGCCGCATTTTATACATCTTTACGTTCTGAGTTCAAATTCCGCCGAGGTCGACTTTGCATTTCTTCCCTTTAGGACTCGATAAAATAAATACCAGTAGAGCACTGGAAGCGATATAACCGACTAGCCTCTTCTCACCAAATTTCAGCCCTTGTGCCGATAAGAAAGGATTATTAAAAAGGCAGTGTGCTGGCAAAATCGTTAGCACACCAGGCAAAAGGATTAGTTAAATTTCGGCCGTCTTTATGTTCTTAGTTTAAATTCTGCTGAAGTCGACTTTGCTTTTCTACTTTTCGGGGTTGATAAAAAGTAATTGATTTAACTACGCCCTCGACATTTTTGGCCGCGTGTCAAAATTTGAAACCAATATCAGTGGACGTAAGTTCAACCTTGATCCTACCTACCATCAACTGCTAAGATGAAAAATGTTATTCCTCTTTGAGATACAAATTTCTCACCCATAAACTTGTATGATCTCTAAATCCAGCAGCTGTCTCAAACTTACCAGAACTCGAAATCCTCCATCTACCGATTATATTGACTCGTTGATACAACTTTTCTTGACTTTCAGGGTCTCCCCACAACCTCTCCGTGGGGATAGAAGCTGAATAATTTATTCTGAACTGTTTGTATTTGTAAACAGGACATCTAAGTGCCACTTTTGCAGATAAAACCAATATGTTTTCCACCCAATTTACTGCCAACTCCATACTGACACATTCATCACGCACATTCCATACTCACTCTTCTACTCATTAATTACTTACTTGCTGTTAGTCCCAGCAACATCCTGTTCAAGGTTGATGATACCTCTCTACACACCTCTTTAAACATCAGTATATAGGCACTAGACTGAATAATTAAACTGGAATTTCGAAAACATCCTCCAATATAGATAGGACAACGCTGCCTTCTCCTACAGCAACGAATATACAATCGTTGGGCTTTCTTGTTTTAATACCATTCAAACACATTTAACTAAAGACACAAGAACTACACTACACAACCTCACAATCTTTGATGCGAGTTGTATACATGCACAATATACAGAGGCCCAGGCATGGTTGTGTGGTAAGAAGTTTGATTCCAAACTATATGGTTCCGGGTTCATTCCCACTGTGGGACACCCGGACAAGTGTCTTCTACTATAACCTCGGGCCAACCAAAACCTTGTGAGTGGATTTGGTAAGCGGAAACTGAACGAAACACGTCGTGTGTGTGTGTATATATATATATATATATATATATGTGTGTGTGTGTGTGTGTGTGTGTGTGTGTGTGTGTGTGTGTGTGCGTGTGTGTGTGTGTGTGTGTGTGTGTCTGTCTGTCTGTATGTATGTATATGTATGTATATATTTACGTATTCATATATACGTATATATGTATAAACATATGTGTGCGTATATGTGCCTGTGTTTGTCCCCTACCACCGTTTGACAACCGCTCTTGGTGTGTTTAGGTCCCCGTAACCTAGCGGTTCGGCAAAAAAACCGATAGAATAAGTACTGGCTTTATAAAAAAAAGTACTACGGTTGATTTATTCAACTAAAAATTCTTCAAGGCAGAGCTCCAGCATAGCCGCAGTTTAATGACTAAAAAATAAAAAAATAACTTTATTCTGAATTTGAAGAAATTTTTCGTTTTGGAAAAATTCAAAGCAATTTTAAGCTTTTCGGCAAATACATTGATATAGAATCCAGTGCACTTCCGATAATACTTGCACTTTTAATCAGAATACAAGAGCCATAAGTTTCGCTTTATTTCATCATAGTTGATTAGACATTTGTATCTGCTATGCAGCTGACCTGGCAACATTGCATAACTTGATTCTTTTCCCAACAATAATATCAAATCTGTAATCTTTGCATCAGATCGATTTTTTTTTATTGAAATCTTCAACTACTATTCTATTAAAAAAAAAAAAAAAATGGATACATTCCAGTCCTGATAATTCTTTGGTATAACCATCAGACAAATTCTTCCTCTGACTAATACTGTCAATAAGTTTAGCAACAATATTTTGCCTCATTAAAAGGTAACGCCTTGTGGATATTTTCGTGCATTGAAGGGAAAATCCATCGACTTTGGTGGAATTTGAAATCAAAAACCTGAAGCTCAGGATTACGCACTGCAACGTTTGAGCTTACACTTCACCTTCACTGTCAACCCAACGCACCATTTTATTTGTTCATTTTCATGTAGGTTGAATGGTATTGATTTTATGACCCGGATCACAAGTATTTCCAATGGAAGCGTGCCCCTCTTCTTCCTTTTTTCTTTCTTTTCTTCTCTTCGTATATGTGTTGTGTGGAGCACATACACCTATGCGTGTGGTTATGCAAATAAGTATACCTGAGATTATGTAGTTGTGTAACATGAGTTCGTATGTCCACATATAGGAATAATAAATATGGGCGTGAGAGTATGAGTTTGTGTGTGTGTGTGTGTGTGTGTGTGTGTGTGTACTTGTGTGTATCTGTGCTTGTGTGTTTGTGTGTGTGTGTGTATCTATGTGTGTCAGTGTGTGAGAGATGTGTGTTTGTAGAGGAAGGCTTGTATGTGTGGAGAACGTAATGCATGCGTTCTTGAATTTAGTGTTTAAGAGCCTATGTGATTGCAAGCATCCACAGGCGTTTGCGAATATCTTTGTATATGCAAACACAAACATGGCTACATTCGCGCGCACACACACACACACACATACTTATAAGCACGTGTTAGTATACAACTGGCTGTGTGAATAAACGTTCATATGTATGTGTGTGCATGTATGTATGTATGTGCGTGTGTATGTGTGTGAGTGCCAAAGATATTCGAAACGAATCGATCGATAGGCTCTGATTGATGCTTTGTGAATTTTCCTTTTACTTCCTCACTAATGGACAGTGGGTGTGTATTTGTTAGTATATGAGTATGTACATAGGTGTGTAAATATATGCATAGAGTCTGTGTAAACATAATCAATGTGCAGTGAGCGCTGGTTGACACGCACATGAATATATACATGTATGTGCATATATATATATATATATATATATATATATATATACATACACACACCTTTATAGGTATATATTCTTCCACTACACACACACACAGCGCATACACAGTATCTCAGAAAATGGCACACTTAAATATACGCTTATGTATGTATATAATATTAAATATATATATATATATATATATATGTACATGTATGCATATGTCATTTCATATGCATATATACATGTCAATAAGTATGTGTGTGTCTGTGTGTCTCTATATCTATAGAGACACGTGATCACACGCAAATATATTTTGTACACGCATATTTACATAAATGAGTATGTGTATTTGTATGTATGTATGTATGTATGTATGTATGTATACATATATATATATATATAAACATATTTGTATATATATGTATGTATATATGTGGAAATATATATATACACATATATATACATAAACGTACATCTATGTATATGTGTATATATATATATATATATATATATATATGTACGTATACACACACATATATACATACATATATATATATATCTACATACATACATACATGCATACATACATACATACATACATATATATATATATATATATATATATATATATAATATATATATATATATATATATATACACACACACGCACACAACACACACACACACATACACACACAAACAAACACACAAATGCATGAACTAGCGTACGATGCTTTCTTCTCGCGAATGCTAGAGTATAAACATATAAGCATGGTTCCTTACCTTATTCAACGTGAAGAAGTAACTAGAATTACCATCCTAGCAAAAGATTTTCGCCATCTTGCAAGACAAGTCGGTAGCAGTAAAATCTTTCTTT
>NC_068991.1:40107799-40126578 GCF_001194135.2 Octopus bimaculoides | reverse complement strand
TATATATGTATATATGTATGTGTGTGTGTGTGTGTGTGTGTGCGTGTGTAGCTACCACATTGCCTGCATTTGCGTACGTCAAGATAAACTTGTCTTCACACGCGCATATATGTGTACACATTATTTTGCAGTCGTTCTCCCTGTTTTCCCCTCTACTTTTCTCGTTAAACCACTTCGATTTTATCGTTTATTCTCGGAATCTCCAAAATCTCTTCTATTTCACTAAAATCTATTATGTCACTGAATTTAGTTCGATTTTGTTTCCCCCTTTTTTTATATTCCTCTTCCCCTTTTCTTAAATATTGCAAATCTCTTACTCTATTCATGTGTCTATTTACTTAAAAACGTAATTTTGTTTTTATTCGTAGGGGAGTGGGTGACACAAAGATGCTAACATCTTCCATCGATTTCCGTACTCATTTCAAGGATTCCACTTTGTAATTTAATTTTACAGCTCACATTTGGATATTGTTCCAGTTTAGTTAGATTTAAATTCTTTACGTATAACAAGTTTAGATAACATAGCTTTCTAGTTTACCTTCTCTGACTCGTGCCCACTCATCGCCTCATACGACATTTTTTTCTGTTGCAATGTTCTAACCAAAAGGTATCGTTGGATCAGTTTTGCTAATCCTTCCTAATGTTGATTATTATTTATTTCTCTGTCAGCTCCCACATATCTTCTAACGGATTCTGGTTTACTTTTAGTGATAGATTTTAGTGAAGATTTAGACAATTTATTTTCTGTTCTGATTTAGTGGTGTTTGCATATAGCTCAGTCCCGTCTCATGTCTAAATAATTTAATGTTTCTCGAGTAAGCTATACTCTTGACGGAGTTTCTTGTTTCTATTTTTAGATCGAAGTTACAAAGTCACTGTAATTCTTTTCTGATTACTCTGCTATCCTTTTCGTAAAGACGTTGGCCTAGTGGTTAGTATTCGGCTCATAGCCGAATACTAACCACTAGGATTAGTATTCCTGGATAAGGCGGCGCATTGGGTCTTTTTCAGCAAGGTACATGTACAACATTAATTTTCCGGAACTTTTGGTTCCAAAACATTTCCAGATAACTGATTTTTCCGATGCAGAGGATGTATTTACCTGTACATTTGTATAAATGATGAAAAATTATTAATACTCTACTGCGCAAGGTACCAATCTGCGCAAAGTATCAGTAAACTAGTCTGGCAGCCGCGGTAATTTGAAGTTTCTATTCTAACATTAGTGCGGGTTATAAGACGTTCTGGACCATCAGTGTCCGTAAATATATTTTATTTCACGTTGCTCCGGTCAACTCGGCTGAAAATAAGTAACAGTTGAGTGCTTGTGCAGTTCTGTCTGTCTGTCTTTGTCTCTCTGTCTCTCGCACGCTGTCTGTCTGTCTAGCTGTCACATCGTGTCTGGATTGCTAGGTGAAAGGGTGGGAGAGCCGAGAAGGAGTTTATATCTGCTTGCGACTACACAGCCACTTAAAACATCTAACGAAAACATGGTACATGTTGCCAAACTTTACTCGTTTGCAGGTGACGGGTGACTCTCTTATAATCCTTTTCATTCCTGCTGTATAAGAAATGTGAAAGGATTACATTCGCCATGTTTTTGTACGCTTTTAATACGCCGAACGAAATCTTTTGTGGCATTTCTACCAGCTTTACGGTCTGAGTTCGAATGTCGCCGAGGTTGACTTTATCTTTCATCCTTTCAGGGTCGATAGAATATTTGGCATCGATGTAATCGAACTTACCTCTCACCAAAAATTGCTGGCCTCGTGCCAAAAGTTGAAACCATTAAAGTTGGCAACCAAGCAGTATCGTTAGCACACTGGACAAAATGCTTAGCGGCATTTCTTCCATCTTTACGTTCTGAGTTCGAGGTCGACTTTGTCATTCGTCCTTTTGGGCTTCCATAAAATAAGAACCATTCCATTCTCTTAAAACTCTTGGACTTGTGCCAAATATCAGAAAGAATTATTTCTCTATTTCTACCGAAATTTTGGTTTTGTAACCACTGACAATTACCTGTCCATTCTCCTGGAATAATCTACACAAACGCTCTCAAACTTAAAGAGAGTTCTATCAAATCTAATTCTGTGATAATTTCCTTTTTTTTTATGTTTCCTTCTCTTTGACTACGACATTATATTTTGATTTGTATCTTTTGTAACTTGCCAAGATTTTCCGGTTTTTTGTGTGTTTTGTTATTATTTATTTGCATTAATCTAATCCACATCATTATTTTTTTTTTATCTCCCTTTTGTTCAAAAGTATCCGACTTTATTCTTTTCCGCCAAAACTAATGCCGCGTGAGCAAAATCCTTTGGGTGAGATGTGACATAATCCTTCCTGCACATGCGCGAAAATTTTCGCGTCAGTAGGCCCCATCAGTTCTCAGTTGTTACGCCTAAAGCACAGACGTGTAGTACGAACTTGCCGGACTTTCGTTTTCACGTAAAATTACAGAACGCATCGAGTAGAAACTACAAAAGCATGTCTCGTCACCAGTGTTAATGGATTTCATGAAATTTGGATCATGGTTTGCACAGTCCAGCATGTCCTGAGCGAATTCCACGCAGAGTTGCTTCTGCTATTCCCGCAGCATCTGGGGAACGAATTTCGCCGACACTTTCTACAGGCACAAATCCTCCGTTAAAGTGGAATGCTCTGATTTTGTACGTATTCCCACTTCGCGAGTAACTTCTTGGACTGTTACACGACGGTCTTCCATGACTATTCGCCGATCCTTCCTTAATCGGCTTCTCGTTCCGGCTTGTGGGTGACGTGTCTAAGCAAGCAACGCTCTCTACTGAGATACAGCCATGCTTGAAGCGGTTGCACCACTCCTTGATCTGAATTTTCCCAGGGCATCATCACTAAAGGCCTGCTGAATCTTCCGGATAGCTTGATCCCGAGTATCACTTAGTTTTTGGCAAAACTTGATGCAATATCACTGCTCGATGCATTCGGGGAAAACTAAAACCCGACTAGCGCGCACGACACACCTGTATTCTAGATGTAACAACCTGGAACTGAAACAGACTACCGACGCGAAATTTTTACGCATGCGCAGGAAGGGTGGCGTCACCTCTCACTCAAAAGATTTTGCTCACGCAGTATTAGTTTTGGCGAGAAATAAAGTCGGCTACTTTTTGAACGCACCGCCTATATGAATGTAGCTGGTTGCCAGCGTCATGTATATTTTACTCAGTCTCTCTCTGTCTCTCTCTCTCTTCCCCTTTCACTTCTTCTTTTGCCGTCACACTCTTCAGACAGGCACACACATACACATACACACGCGCACACACACATATGTAGGTATGTTTGTATGTGTGTGTGTGTGTGTGTGTGTGTGGGTGTGTACACATATGTGTATGTATGTATGTATGTATGTATGTATGTCATTATTCAGTTTATTTCAAGATTTTTTTTTGCCAATAGAGAAAGAATCGGTTTCTAACCTAGATCCAAGGTTCCTTCATTGGAATTTCAACATCAACAATAGGTTATTTTGTATGTATGTATGTATGTATGTATGTATACAGGCATGAATTTTTGACCGACTAATGTCTATGAATTTGGTACGCGGAAAATGTGTGAAGGTTGTCGTACATTTGTATGTATGTATGTGTGTGTGTATGTATATAAGTGTGCGTGTTCGTGTTTGTACTTGAGCCACCCTCGCTTAACAGCGATAACCGGTTAATTTAACATTCTCCTAACTTGGCGATTCAGCAAAATAGACGGATAGAATAAGTATCAGAGTTAAAATAAATACTAGTTTCGATTGATAAATCTACTAAACCCACAAGACGTTGTTTCAGCATGGCCGCAATCCAATGTTTGAAACAAGTAAAAGAATAAAATAAGACACACATACACATCTACATAACCAGAGATAGATAGAGATAGAGAGATAGATAGAGATAGAGAGAGAGAGAGAGAGAGAGAAAGAGAGAGAGGGGGGGAGAGAGAGAGAGAGAGAAAAGTGCATGTGTATGTGTGTGTGTGTGCGTGCTTGTTGGATCTTATAAGGTAGAGGTGGTCTTTGTGTGCGTGTGTTTTTGTTCAAAGACGAAATATTTGGTTATTTCTAAGCTTATTTTAGTGTTCGTTTTTGTTGTCTGGGCGATATGTGTGGAAATCTCTAACCATTTACCATTCTTTAGAATGCAGTTTTCATCTTCCATAAGCAAAAACAAAACAAAACAAAATTATTCTTCGATTCTTCACCCCAACTTTAGTATTATTCTGTTTAGTTCAGATGATAGATTTTAAGGAATCAATTTAGAGAATATTTACATTATGAGATATTGGTCTGCCAAAATACTTTATTTAGTCAAAGTCCAGCTTAACCCCCAAAGTCCTCTTATGACATCCTTGGACGGTTTTACCGTCCCTTTTGCAACTTTTTGTGCTTCAGTGTACTGCCATAGCAAACGGAGAGACTTTTTCCAAGCGAAACTTTGTAAGTAACTTCTTTGCTCGCTTGTCGTCTTTAACTTCCTGGTTATACCCGCGGGTTCTTTTACTACTTGGCGCCACATTGAGCAGCTTTCATCCACAGCATCGTATAGTCGAACGAAATAATTTCTACTCCGTTTCAACATCCTCACTTTGTCCAGGAATTTGGATGCAACAATGAACGCATCTTTGGAAATGTATTAATAGTGTTGTTTTGCTGTCTCATCTTCGGAAGAATTAGTGGGGGGAAAAAACCAACAGAATACATAGAATAAATATGCAAAAATGATTTTCATCGGGTTTCTCTATAGACAATAACCTTCAAAGTATATGAACATCATTCGCATTTCGGGAATTTTGGATTTACTATGTTTTTTTTTTACTATATTAGGTAGTAGATTTTATTATTTATTAAGTTTAGTTATACAGTACATTTCTATGACTCTTCAGTCTGGACACTGCACAAAAGACTTGGAAAGATGCTTGATGGTTCATACACGAGAATGCTTCGTGTAGTTCTCAGCCATTTTTGGCAGCAACACCTTACAAAGCAGCGACTATATGACAATCTTTCTACCACCACCTCAGTAATCAGAGAAAGAACACGTTACGTAGCACACCGCTGTGAACGATATTTCGACATCTTGTGTGTCTTCAACTTTCTATATGAACCAAATATCGTTCACTAGATACCAATGGCACTCTTCTTTTAATTTTGACTCTATATCTTCAGGAGGAGTTACCTCATTCCTTTATATATTATTATTATTATTATTATTATTATTATTATTATTATAATGGCTTCAAATTTTGGCACAAGGCTAGCAGTTTTAGGGGAGGGGTATGTCGATTACATCAACCCCAGTGTTCAACTGATACCTATTTTATCAACTCCGAAAGGATAAAATGCAAAGTCAGCCTCGGCGGAATTTGAACTTAATAATAATATTGGTCGTATCTATGCATTTTTACAGGAGGAACTTGGAAAGATTTCAATATAGAGTCAACAGTTTACAAAGATGCTTGTCAATTTACGTAGAAAGCGTCGAGCTGTTGAGAAAAGTCTTTCCAAGCGACAAACAGTTGTACAGGTGATGGGAGAGGAGCCATTTATCATTCGGCCCACAGACAGATATCTTAATGTGCGAATCAGTTTCTATTTTCGCTTCGTGTGCTGAAACATATCATTTTAGTTTTATGACGACGACGATAACGATGACGATGCTGCTGCTGCTGCTGATGACGAAACGATGATGGCAGCAACTACGTAAATGATGACAATATTACTGGTAATAATGAAATTCGCTTCTGTTAATCTAATATGACTAAATACCAGAAGTAGTGTAATGGAAGCGGAAGCTGTGTCTACGAAAGAACGAGTGATAGGCTCAAAGCCAGGGACCGGAAATTAACGGACATACTCATTAAACGTCAATTTTTAGTTTAAAGACTAGGAAAACGAAGGAACGCTGTCAGTTCGAGACTAAACACCGGAGATTAATATAAACAGTTTCACCAAACACAGAGAATAGAAAAGAAAACCCAGAATGTAACCAATTTTCATTCCCTTTCCCTTTGCTCACGTACTAGTTTAAATTAATTTTCTTTTAATTACATTTATTCAGCCCAGTGATGCAATAGGTGGCATCAGATTAAAAAAGATCAGATTAAAAATAGAGTTTCTTTTCTTCGTCCAACCATCTTTTCTAATAAAATAATTAATTATATATGAGATAATTAATTATAACGAAAATACATTTTGCTTTTTTTTTTCTGCGAATGTTGTGCTTCAGTTTTGCTAAGGTGAACCTCATTAAAACCAACAATTTGTAACGATAAAAAAAGTTTAATCATTCTAGCGGGTTCCAATAAATACGTTAGGTTAATACTTAAATCTTGGTGGAATCAAATCGGTAACTGTTTCGATTCCTAGTTCACCCTTTGACACTTATGTTAAAGGTTAAAGCAAGGCTTCTCAACCATTTCTTATTTATGGACCGACCCTTTCGATTACTATTTCATTCTGGTGGATCTCTCTAGCCATTCACTATTTAGTTTTTCACACATTAACTTGTGTAGGATGAACTATGTAAAATGTTAGAGAAAGAAACCTAAATTTTTCTTGCAATACATACCAATATATATATTTAAAGCAAAATGTTTTCATGGGCCCTTAAAATACTATTGTGGATTCTAAATTTTTAAAAGATATTACAGTTCTTTGCTTTTCAAGTTCCTTAGAGAGCAGTGCTTCTCAAACTTTTAGAACTATCGCCTGTTTTCTCTTACTAACACTTTTTTCAACATTTCAAAGACTACCTCACCACCATTTATTTCCGTGTACTAGTTTAACGTGGATGACAGCTTACCACAGTGCTGCCCTACTGTAAGACAAAGCTATAAGCATATGTGGTACATCTTTCCTTTCTTTCCTTTTATCTTTCTTTCGTTCTTTTGTGTCTTTTATATCTTTCCTATATTCCTTTCTTTCTTTCTGGCTAAACGGAAATTAACAATCCATTGCTCACAGATAAATAACATTTAAATGAAATCGTCATTTGAGAGGAAAATCATCATCGTAATCACATCCATCTGAAGAATGGTTTATCTAGTATGTAAGTTAGCCATGGAAAATCAGTAATATTTATCTTTATGTCATCATATATTCACTCTACACAACCTATCGAGTGTTCCCATTTTGTTCGTGAAATCACAAGTTTGTATAATGTATGAAAATGTCTTCTTTAAGTTTTGGTTAAGTTCTTCTTTGTGGAGTTCAAGCCAGTCGCTAACAAAGGGACAAGACTTTTTGAGTTAAGAGTCCTTGGGATTTGTAGCGTTTGTAGTATTTGCAGCGTTTTCTAGTTATGTTGATTTCAAATTATAGCATAAGGCCAGCAATTTCAGGAGAAGGGTTAAATCGATTACATCAACCCCAGCGTTCAACTGGTAGTTATTTTATCGACCCCGAAAGGATGAAAGGCAAAGTCGACCACGGCGGCATTTGAACTCAGAACGTAGAGACGGAAGAAATGCCGCTGAGCATTTTGCCCGGCATGCTAACGGTTCTGCCTGCTCGCCGCCCTGTTCTCTCGTTACATTGCCATTTCATCCATTTCATCAATACGTAATCTATTTATATTTAGAAACTAATTAATTTAACTGTGCATCGTTGTGCGAGCCTCTGTATATATGTGTGTGCATGTGCGTGCATGAGTGTGTTGTGTGTGAGAGAGGGAGAGGGGGAGAAAGAGAGAGAAAACCATTTAAATATTTAACTTCAGTGTGTGTGTACGTACACACAACACAAACATTCATGTATATGAATGTATGCAGACCCACACACATGCACACGCAAACACACACACACACACACACACACACACACACACACACACACACACACACACACACACACACACACACACACACACACACACACACACACACACACACACATGTATATACATAGTTAAGTAAGATTCGGGTAAAAACCTTATAGTATGCTATGCAAAGCTCGTCCACAGTTATTGGTTACCTGATGTCATCTTACAGTGGAAATACTCTTGCTACTGGATATTTATCAGGAATTCCATAGTATCCGAAGAGTTTATATAAATAGATATATAATAGAAAATGGAATGAACGACCTTCATTATTTAAAAACGCTACTATTGTTTCGACATATTTTAACATTTGTAGTACATTGGTGAGATGTGTAATCACTATCATCCATCCAAAGTGTAAAATGCGCCTCCTCAGGTCATTGTTGAAATTAGTCCTTCGTTAGATTCTACCGTATATATACAGAAGGCAATGAACCAAACAAAAAAGAAGTTAGGTAGGTGCCAGGTAGGACTGCAATTCCATCTGGTGGAGTTAGGAAAGGCGGAGGAGATTAAGACTATATCAGTGTATATAGATTGAGATAATCTCTAGGGGAATTTTACCGATGTAGTTTTTTTTTTGGAGCATGTGTAAATGCGTAGAGGTGTGCAAATATGAGAGTGAAGTGGCATGGGTTAGTGGATGTATGGGAGGAAGGTGTATAAGTGTAATTGTATTGTATGTGTGAGGAAGGAGTAGAAACGAGAAGCTTGCAACGGGCACGAGTGTGAGGCCAAAAAGAAGGGAAAGAGGAATGTAGTTTTTAAGATAAAACACTCATGAAAACGAATATATGTGTGTGTGTGCGCGCGTGTGTATGTATATGTATGAATATACATATGTGTATGTATATATGTATGTAATATCAACAGTAATGATATATTCCCTCGTTTTAGATTAATAAAAAATGGTAGACAAATTAACACCGGAAGTATTAAAATATTCAAAAACCAAGTTGACAGACATTGAATGTTTTAACAATAATGGTGGTAGTAGTGGTGGGGTAGTGATGATAGTTGTGGTCGTGGTGTTGCTGGTGTTAGTGTATTGCTAACGAACATGGTAAATGTTGGAAGAATGAAAATTTATCATTGAATTTATCCACATATCAATTTCCTACTTATTCCGATTCAAAGCATTCTTCATAAGCATAAAACTTTTTTGATGACCGCACTCCGATAATTATTTACTTATTTATTTATTTATTTATTTATTTATTTATTTATTTATTTATTTATTCTCGACTAGCTAACCTATCTCAATAAGTGATATCGACAGTTTTTGCATGCTTACTTAGGAAACACAAAGCGTTTACGTACGTATATATGTTATATATATATGTAATTGAGGCTCATATAAAGAGCACTTGTATGAGTGTACGTCGTAATGCACCATCAGCTCCTGAGAGTTCCGTTTACTTGTTGGTTGAGATCTTATCACTTGAGAACTGGAAAATTGGTGTTCGCATTGTTATTCTAGGAAGGTTACACGCCAGTTGTTTTTCACCGGTCAATCCTCATCCATATTAACAACACTTTTCACGTGTATTTACGCTGCTTACAGTAGCAAGCTGTTCTTACCCTGGATATCTATTTACAGTTACTTGGACTGAATTATTTGATAGCCGAATGTCATGAACAGATAATAGATTTTTATTAATGAAGAAGAAGAGGGCGGTAGATTAGTAGAATTTGTTGGGGCATCAATACAGTCGGAGAGATCCCTCCCCTCAAATTGCTAACCTTGCGCCTAAATTAGGAACTAATTAATGAAGAGGAAGAGCACTGCCTATAATCATCGAGGCTGCAGTATCTGTTTACAATCAGGTAGACTGAGCCAATTTTTAGCGGCATTTCGTCCGTCTTCACCTTGTGAGTTCAAATTCCGCTGAGATCGACTTTGCCTTTCATCCTTTCGGTGTCGATAAAATAAGTACCACCGGAGTCGATGTAATCGACTTACCCCTGCTCCGAACTTGCTGGCCTTGTGCCAAAGTTTGAAATCATTATTAATAATCAGCTGTCATGACCAGACACAACTGAATATTAATAAGGAAGAGAAAGAGGAGCACTCGTAACATTTGGGATTGGTTTGAAAGAATAAGCTATTATTAAACCAGTGACTCAACCTCAATGCTAACAACATGATGGACGCCATGAAACACACCAAAATATACGAAGTACTGGCAATTTGTCTGCTGTTTGTCATCTAATCTATCCCTTCGGCCATCTGTACTCTCCATGATACGATCATAAACCATATGACCTAGTTAGTTCTTTGTAAGAAAATATTCTAGCGATGCACGAGACAAAGTTAGTGCTTATAAATCTCGAGAGCAAATATTGAAAGAGTTCAACAATCGCTAGATCGCTGTTATATCTTATTAGCTTCAGTGTTTTTTCCTTATCTTTTTTTTTTTTTTTTTGCTTAGTTTGGGAGAGAGGGGCGTCCCTTATTACCCTTGTCTTGAAGGTTTCCAAAGCTGGAGGGAAGAAAGCAAGTTATTCCTGAACGGGAATCTGACCGAGACGCTTGCAACAGAGTGAATTCCTTGAAAGAGCAGATGGTAGTGTTAATCTGGTTGATGGATTAAGACTGCTACCATAGAACATAAAACGTAAATGGCCGGAACGAACGCTACAAGGTATCTTATCTGACACTTTAACAATTGCACCAACCTACTGTCCAGGATTAGTACTTTATATCATCGACCCCGATAGGATGAAAGGCAAAAACTAACCTTGGCGGTTTATAATTGCCACAATACAGCGATGGCTCCAATATATTACAAATAACAGTTTACCTTGTATCACACAAGAGATACAGCAGAAAATGAATGCTGTCTATTGCTTAATTAATTATAATTAATTAACTATTTGTTGCTTTTGAGGAAATGTCCGGCCATTTAGTGAAAATAGTAAAGAAATTATATTTGGATGACATGGTGACTGACTGGTAAAGATGCCAAAGTTTAAATCCTGCAACAATCACGGTAATGTGTCTATGACAATGACAATCAGTGATGATCTGTCATGAAAATAGACTTAATATCACTTTGTGGTATTATAGTGTTAAAGAAGATATTGAACTCTAAACAACCCTGTTTCAATGTACAGATTTACAAATCTATCTAAATGAATGTTAAAAAAAAAACAAGCTTAAGACATTAATGTATATACTTAACGACAAATACACACTGTTGCGTGTAACAGTGAACAAGTGAACGGTGAACTCCATGCGAAACAAGATTTTTAAAATGCCTTAGAAACTTTCTCTAATCCCTAAAAGCTAGATAAATAACTTTGCCAAATACCATGGCTTAGAGGCTTTTATATATAAGTCACACACTAAAGATGTAATTTGCAAAAATAAACGTAAAATGTTAGCTCATCAATTCTATTATTCTGATTGGTTTCAGTTTTGTGATAATGCCATAGGGTTTGTCTCCTTTTTTTCTTTTTAACAGAGTTGCTTAATTTATTTGCTTTTTGGTATGTGATATAACTTTCCTAGAAAGCTAATTCAGGTAAGTGCAAAAATAATTAAGGCTGTAACCATAAAAATTCTTAAAAATTTATTAATTGAAATAATGATTTCAAATTTTGGCACAAGACCAGTAATTTTAAGGGAGAGGTAAGTCGATTACATCGTCCCCGGTGTTCAACTGGTAGTTATTTTATCTACTACGAAAGTTGATCTTCGTAACTTGAGCTCAGAACGTAAAGAGCTGGAAGAAATCCTGTCAAGCAACATCCTGTCTGACTAGCTCGCCACCTTAATAATTGATATAATAACCATTTGAATCTACACATTTTCACCAACAAGAAACAAATCTACACCGGTAACATAGAATTCTGGTGTTCTGGGAGTGATGAATTCTTTGAAGGCATTTTGAGATGCAACTTGGTTGTAGAAAACCTTTTGCATGAAACTACCGAGATGAAAAAGTGGTAATCAGTCGGAGAAAGGTCTGGGGAGTGAGCTGGATAAGATGGAGTTTTGTAGCCCATAGCATTCAATTTTTGCTGTATGGTTTGTGGATGCGTTCTTGCATGTCAGGGAGAAGAATCGGTCTGTTTTGATTGGCCACTATTGGACGAAGCATTGCATTTTGTTGATTAGTTGATTTCTCTGCTGTGTTGATTTTGCCTAAGTTTCTACAAATAGTAGTGAAGGATTCCACTTGCTGATTACAAAACAGCGACCATAATCTTTTTTTAATGCAACTTCGGTTTTGGAACAGGCTTCGGTGTTTCTCGGTGCCGAACGTCATTGTAGTCGTACATTCATTTTTTATCACATGACACAATGTAATACAGAAATGGATTTTTGTTTTGTATGGCATAGAACGCACAGTACAAACTTCATAATAGAGGTTATTATATATTTTCTTTTGTATTTTCGCGCAGCGCACGTGACAACTTTTAGTCAAGATATTTCTAATGCGCTGCAAATATCAAACAACCACTTTAATGGTCAACGTTTAGTTCTTCAACAAATTCTCAAGCTATTTCAGTTGCGCTCACATAAATAATGGCTCTAATTTGGTCACTGTTAATGGCAGAAAGTCGTCTCCAGCCTTCCTCTTTGCGTTCGCATTATAACATTTTTGGAACCAATGCTGATCTGTGCATTTGTCGACAATTTCTTGATGAAATGCTTGGCTGGTATTGAAGGGTTTAGTCAGACAGATCGACGAGCCCAGAACTTATTTATAAATCTGGCACTTAGTCTATCGATCTCTTTTTACTGAATCGCTAATTTCACACACACACACACACACACACACACACACACACACACACACACACACACAAAAACACATAGCAATTCCGACCAGCATGAACAGCACTCTCAAGGCATCACCAGTTACTCAGCCATAGACAGAAGCATCAAGAACTTATCAAAATATATTAAAAAGTACACACTCCAGAATGCAGGATGGACTTCAGTATCTACCTCGACAACGTGCCACGACTTTCGGCAAGGGAGGTAGAGAATTGCAAAAGACCGATAACAACTGCAGTGACCAGTTAAATTGTACGGGGTCTGGTTTGGTCCAGATCTTCAAATGAAAAAGAACTGGGACAAGGTGACGAGCAAGGTAGCCAATCTCACCCAGAAACAATCCGAGAAAAAGTTGTCTCTGAAAGGGTTGGCAGTGGTAGTGAATTCATATATCACCTCCGTTATATATTACTTCCTGACCGTTGTGCCTTGCCCCGTCCCATTAATTTTAGAATTTGTGTCTATAGTAGAAAGATTTATTATTATCATTATTATATCATTAGACAAAATTGTATTCGTATGTGTGAATGTGTAAAAAATATATATATTTACTCATCCCATACAGTTCACCATTCAGTATATTTATATCACTTGCTGGTTCATTAAATTAGACACTAAACTCTCAGAATGTCAAGTCATTAATTTATCCGTCCCGAACTTAGATACAACTGCAGGGACTCTGCATTATCCAACTCGGCTCTCTTCTTTCATGAGAATGCCCTCGCACTCTTCATCTAATTAATTATCACATTGCTTACAACTTCCCATCTATCACCTAGGCAAATTAAAACAGCGAGCCTCGTCGCCATGGATTGTATAATCTGCTTTACGTAGCATTCGATAAGAGGAGAAAATAAAAAGAAAATGGAATACAAAAGGATACATTATCGATGTTTGTTTTCTATCATTTATTTATTTGCTTACACTGAAACTGCAGATATTGTAACTGATTGAGCTGGAACATTAATGTAATTGCTATAACTTGGCAACAGGCTACTAGACCGGCATGAAACATGCAGTAAGAAAAGTCCCATCCAAAATGAGGCTCTGTGCAAATGAAGCGACCAACTGGCAGAGTTGTTAGAGGGTCAGATGAAATACTATGCAGAGCTTATTCTGGCTCCTCGCCTTCTGAGTTCAAATTCTACTCAGGTCAACCTTGCCTAACATCCTTCCGAGATCTAGTGGACTGACAGAATCGTTAGTGTGTTGGACAGTTTGTCTTACTTGGAATCTCTGAGTTCTGGATTAGAATCACTCTATTTAAGTGGCAGACGTAATTCGACACCCGGTGTAACGCCATTTTCTGGGACTTGGGTGCATTTAGCGGGGTGGTCCATTCTGTTGCAAGCATCCGAATTCAGGGTTCGATTGAAGATAACTTTGACTGGTCTCGGAGACCCTGAAAAGCATCATAGGGGCTGTCTTTCTTCTTGACAAATCGATAACTTCCACGAAAGTTCTATCGCTATTGACGATCAAAAAGAAAAAAAAGGAACTGTCTCTTACAAATTTGTTTGAGTTAAATACATCAGTCTTGGGGTATATTAAAAAATCATTGAGCATAAAAAATTCTTGATTAATTGAAATTTGTCTCTGAGTTGGAGAAAGCAAGCCGAAACATAGCAGCACTTTTCAATAACTCCGAAAGGAAAGATATATTATTTCAAGGAATTAAGAATGTTTTGTCTTGCTGTCTCATAAACATCATAAACATAACTAATGAAAATAGTAATGATGATAAGATAACAAGCACGCCGTTGAACATGTTCTCCATCGGCTAACATACGCTTCAACAAATTTTTCACCGTGTCCAAAATTAAGATATTTATGATAAGTTCATCTTTTGATGAGTTGGTTTAGTTTCACGGCTTAAGAGGATTATAATCTATACTGTGAAGTAAAGCGGCTTTATAGACTCAAAGAATATATCATAAAGTAGCTGCTCTCGTTTAGCTCTCAAGGGACCGGAGGGTATTCGTCACTGAGGATGCATCATAGTCATATATCGAGAGGGATCCTTTGCGGTTTGAATAAATGTAAGAAAAGCAAAGTTTGGAGGAAATATTAACCATTTTTCATATTTTCTAGGGGTAAGCAAATAGGGAATGATAGTTGCTACCCAAAGACAAAAATCGTGTTACACAATATAATTTTCCAGGCACTAGGAAAATATAAATGTAAAAGTGTAACAGTAAATATATGCCTAAAAAAAAACCCGCTAGAGATTGTAAGTAGATCACTACGTGTTTGGTACCTTGTACAGTAATCTTTAACAGTTGACATTTAATGAAAACTGCACTTTAATAATAACTAGCTTACATTTAATGCAGGCATGCGTGGCGAAAGCCTCGTAGCATAAATAGCTTCCATATTTAGACTTAACGCACTTATCACCTGGCGGTAAGTATATATTACATAGAAAAACTAACATGAATGAATGTCAGATAAAAATGTTTAATTAATGCCATTTTGTTTTTGTTGACGGTGTTGTTATTTTGAACTGATATTAGTGGTATCTATATTTAAGGCAATAAAAAAAAAGTGCTGACATGTGGTTTTAATATTACAAACACGAGATGAGTTCGTGATCATTTGTCTTTTGTCATCACATCAGTTCAACCTCTTCAATACTCGCTACTCCGTTGACGTCATTCCGAGCATTGAATCACAATTAACATATTTAGTGAAGAATTAATGAAGTCACATTTCCTTAATTTGAATTCCGAACAGTTCAGCGCACCTAATTATAGGAGCTGACAGGAATTTAACTTTTGGTTGGGATAAGTAATTATATGGTTCATTCTCCCCCAAGCTCGTTTCTTCCCTCCTTTCTCCTTTTCTTTCTTCCTTTGTTTCTTTCTTTTTACATCTATGCGCTTCATCTTTTGATTTACTCAAACATGGATATACATATGTAAGAATGCCTTAAATGATTGGATGTTAATGAAACAAAAGTAAAATGCCTTTTCGTAATACTGATCTAACCTAGTTGAAATGGTCTCAATACTAGCCAAGATAAGATACGTGGTCTGATCAATAAGTATCCGGACTGTTGCTATAGTAACGAAGCTAAAGCACGCAGAGTCAAGCCGCTCGACAAAGATTGACCTTGAACTCTGCTGTGCATGCACACTAAGTTTTAACGTTCTATTTCCCTTCCCCTGTTTACAGCAGTGCTTGGAAGAAAGGTTCGTAGCGTGTGATCGTCACATTGACCATGACAGAAAATTGCGCCATGAATCTGCATCAAATTTTGTCAAAAGCTTGGTGATACCTGCTCAAAGGCCTAGGCAAAGTTTTCAAAAGGTTTTCATCATTCTCGACACAATTAAGGAGATCTTTTGCGACTGAAACCCGAATGTCTTTTTGGTCAGATGAAAGCTATTTTGGCACAAACTTGGCAGACACGCGTCTCATACTCAAATCTTCGGTGATAATGGACTGAACTGAGCCATAACTGATCTGCACATCCTCTGATAACTCACGGATGGTGATTCGGCGATTTCTTCTCACGTATGTATGTATGTATGTATGTATGTATGTATGTATGTATGTATGTATGTATGTATGTATGTCTAGACATGTTCATATATACTTAAATGATAAACTTCTGAAAAGTTTTACAGATTTTTACAGTTCCAGTGATGGATTGGATTTGTAGTCTTCGAACCAGCTTTCTCCTTTCTAGTTCTGAGAAGCCTAATTTCTCAAGATTGGCATTTAGGCAGTGTGCTACATATCCCAAGATCCCAATAATTACAGGTATAAATCTGAGCTTGTAATCTGGATAGAGTAACTGCAGATTTCTCAATAGTTCAGCATAGGTGTTCTCTTTTTCACTAATCTTCAGCTTTATGTTAACATCCGCTGGGCAACTCTACACAGTTTCTCTTCCCTATCCCAAATCATTATATCATGTATGTTGTGCTTACATGTTATTGAGGTTTTCACTGGGACTTTCCACCAGTACTCCTTTTTATTATGAATGGCTATGGCTACACAGTTTCTCTTCCCTATCCCAAACCATTATATCATGTATGTTGTGCTTACATGTTATTGAGGTTTTCACTGGGACTTTCCACCAGTACTCCTTTTTATTATGAATGGCTATGGCTTCTACCATACTGTGGGTTCTTATTTGTTTGTCCTCGGGATTATCCTTCCGACGGATTTCGTTGAAGAGTTTCCTAGCTGCAACGTCATGTCTCATCGGTAGATAATACCGTCATGACATTTTTGAAAAACTGCTTATGATGTGGGTGATATCTTTGGTGTGAACTCCACAAAGTCTGCATCGGTTGTCAAAATTTACTGCTTTTCCTGCATATCTATCCCCTTTGTGCGTCAGGTATTTGGTTGATATTCCCTGTTCCTGGATTGCAAACGCATACCCTTCAAAGTAGGAGGTAGTAATCCGGTTAACGGTCTATGATAGAGTGCTTTGATGATTAACGTTACTATCATCTCGGAGCTTTCTTCTAACATATTCATGCATAGTCTTCTGCTCATATATGCTTTTCCTTTCATCTGATGATGCGTTGCGGTGTAGTCGTGCGACTTTTTGGGGCATGCATTTAAGGTTATCATATAAGGAATATTGCTCAAGAAGCTGCCTTCCAAGTCTTATGATGTTATCAGCCTCATGTATGCAAACTTGGTCAAGGGATGCACTTCGACACTTGGTGATTAAAAGATATTGTCGAAGGGATATGATACGACATTCCAAGGCATTTTGGATCGGTGTTTAACCTCTGGCACCTTGTTTTCGTTTTAGGTAGGGGAGGTCTACGTCACTGTTTATATGGAAATTATGTGTGCTTGTTAGTATTTTACGGGTTTTCACATCAATGGCCCAGATCTCATCAAGCGTCCAATCAAGCAGCCCAAATGTTGGTATAAGCACTTGTACTGCAAACACATTGTGGGCCACTGTTTTATTGGATGCAGAGAGTGCTAAAGTCTAAATTTTCTTTATTCCGCTGTAATATTCTTTTGTGACACGTATTTTGTTACAGGTGCCATTGTACATACCCGTGACATTCCTCGTCAGATATAGGGGAAGCAGTCAAGTCATTGATGGAGATGTTAGACTGGTTTACAGTTTTCCCTTTTTTCAACAACCATATAACATTTATCCTGACCAAACTCCAACCTTACATCCTTTGAGAAGGTTATAACTAGGTCAAAGCTTTTTTCCATCTCGTGCATATTCTTTGCATAAAGTTTCAAGTCATCTACAAAGAAACGGTGTGTAATTTTGGTATTCCTGTTTCCTTGTGAACCAGTGAGATATCCTTCAGACTTCCTTAACATGAATGACAAGGGTTTTACAGAAAGTACAAACAACATCGCAGAGAGGCTGTCTCCTTGGAATATACTTTTTTGCGATACTGTATTCTGTCAGTGATAATTAATTTCTGTTTAATTTCAAGATGGTGGCCCACGATGAAGTCAGGTTAGCTATGACTTTAACTACGTTCACTGGAACTTTAATAGGTTAAAGGACTTCTAGCATCCATGAGTGGGGAACAGAGTCAAAGGCTTTATTGTAGTCTAGTCACATTGAAACTAGGCTCCTCCTATGCTCTCGCACATCTGACAGCACAGTTCTGTTGATTAACAATTGCTCGGCACATCCCCAGACTCTCTTCTTCCCAACTGCTTGCTCTCCTGTGATGATGTTATAGGTTTCATAATGGTCCTGGAAGAAGAGGTTTAAGCATACTGTACATATGTTATACATTAAATTCTGGCATGGAATTGGCCGGTAGTTTTTTGCCATGTTTGATGTTTTGCATTTGGGGATCAATTTTGTCTCTGCCTTCCAAGTCTTATGTTATCATCCTCATGTATGCAAACTTGGTCAAGGGATGCACTTCGACACTTGTAAGTTGTTTGAAGCATGACAACTATTTCGGCCGCTGATTTCCCAAGCAGAAAACAAAATTTCACGGAAGCGCGCTGTTCCTTCGTTTCAGCCATCATAAAAATCAACGAACAGGGGAAAAGCAATGTAAAACAAAGACGCACCACATGGCAGTACGACGCCATACGACGACGCCGGTCGGCAGACTGATGTCTGAGAGTCGTATCAAGTGGCTTCTAGCGGCGAAAACCTAAACTACAATGGGCTTGTTCCACAG
>NC_068991.1:40102411-40105286 GCF_001194135.2 Octopus bimaculoides | reverse complement strand
CAAGGGAATTTTGACTGTTGTTTCTAGCACATCCCAAACTAACCTCCCTTTTCACTTTTGCATCGTCGTATGTATTGATGTTTTTTTTTTCAATATTTTTCTTCTATTAAACACATTTTATGGAACGATGATGCCGAAGTAACGCACGTGTGGTCTATTGGTGGGATATAAGCAACAAAAGATATTGCAATTTAAATTTTTACCTCCACTTCAATCAAGCGAAGCCGTATGTGTGTGTAAGAAAAACATTGGTTAATGTTTACTTTAGTACCCGGTGATAAAAAAAAAAAAAACTAGTGCAACCGGTGTAAAAAAATGTGTATGAAACGAATATGAAAACAAAAATGTGCGCAAACCAACCGGGAAGTGAGGAGAGGACTTTCATAAAATTCACAAGATCCGAGTTTTTCCCTCATAACATTTAGGAAAATGGGTATTTTTTTAAATGAAATTTTATGTAGATACCTTTCAAATGGCATAGATTACGATTATAAAAAACTGTGGGGAAAATCTTTTCCGAGGCTGTGGGGAGAGGACTTTCGGAAAATTCACAAGGTCTGAATTTTTTTCCCCATAACTTTGAGGAAAATGGACATCTTTTAATGAAATTTTATATAAATACCTTTCAAACGACATACATTACGGTTATAAAGAAATTTGTGGGCAAATCTTATCCGATGTGGTAAGGAGAGGACTTTCGATGAGAAAGAAATTCATAAATTATTTTTTTGCTTGAGTGTTTGAAAAAATCTTTTTGAGTAATAGAAAAAGGTTTTTTAAATAATCCCATGTATCATAGTGAGAGAAACAAATTCATAAATATGCTGTTGAATATGGTTTCACTATAGAAAAAAAGTTAAGGGCGATTTAGCTGTTGTTTTTAGCATATCTCACGACCGTTTGATACCTTCCTTATTTGTTTAATATTTTCGGTTAATTACTACAAGTTCTCTCAGTCACCAATAAGCAAGTTAACAAACCTAATGGGTGTAGGAAGATCTGTATTGAATGTCTTAAAGCAAAGGTTCTCAACAGGGGCCAAATGGCCCCCGGGAGCCATTTGGAACTCTAGGGGGCGTTTTGGAGCAAAGGGGCACTAGGGGCGTTAAGCGACTTGAGACGCTAGAGTCTTTGGTAAGTTTAATTTGAAATTAACGAGCAGTAGCCATGTTTTCACATCTACGCGACAGTCAGTTTAAAAAACCATGCCTTTTTGTTTCAAGTTTTCAAAAATTAAAAAAAACACTTTTCCACTTTGACAACAGCAAGCAAATTCCTGGTACCATGTGTAACTGGTGTCGCTAAAGTGAAACTCCATTACGGGATATAAAGAGACATTGGCATAAATTCCTCTGTTCTTTGACCACAATCATAAACATAAATCACACACGCACACATAAGCAGACACAAACACACACACACACACACACACACACACACACACACACACGCACGCACATGTGCACACATACATACTTATATTTTTGCTTGAATTCCTGAGAGGAAGTTTCATTAAAATACATTGACTTACTTGGATTAGTGTCCTTATCTTGGTTGTTATAATTTCAACGTTTCACCTGTTGTATTTTCCAGCTCTTCAGGTGCCTGCCATATTCAGTAACATTCGTGGTATTTCGTGCCAAACCCATATCTATTAAATCTATAACAGTAGATTATTCACATTCAGTTGTCATTACCAGAGACTTGTATCAGTTATTCCCCTTGTTGTAATGCTGCTCACGCATTCTGCTTGAATCAGGGATTCACCAACTTAGGGACTGAATTCACATCCATCAGATAAAGAACTTAACACTTATATACGCTATTCCATTGTCTTGTTGGTAAATTAGATATAGAAATTAACATTTTTAGGCTGTAGGTTTAATGTTCTTACTTTCTTAACTAAAGGCGTCTATATGGTGTTCATTACTATGCTAAACTGACTGAGAAGGTTATCATTTGCTCTGATTATTTCAGTCGTCCTAATTTGCAGTTGTATCCTATCTATTATTTTGACTTCGTTCCACAAAGATTAACGAGCCTTGCCTTTTCCTTTCACAAAAATTATGCTATGTCTGACTTTTCGGTCTTCCCAACGGATTACATCTTTACTAAGTTCTTCTGGCTTTATTCTTGAAGATCTTTTTACATAGATAATGTCGGTTAAGTAAGCATTAAAGAAAATAGCAAGTAGTACGCGAAACTGGCGGAAAAGGAGATACAGCGAACTGATTTATCGTTCAGTTTAAATGTTTCATGCTATTTAAGACTAGCTAAAATGAGAAATCAATGCAAATAAACAACGATTCTGTTGGTCCCTGTTGTGATGACATCTGCTGAGGAAAAGCGTAGTGATATATTGTTATCATCTGCTACTACCGTGTCGAAGTGAGGTAAAAGCCTTAAGAAAACGATTCATTTTAGTTCCATTTTATGTAGACAAAATGGCTATCTGAATACTGCTTTCTCATTGACTAATAAAAACGACGAAAAATAACGAGTGACTAAAGCGTTACATTTGCATGAAGGTCGCAATATGTTTACAGATTGCCCGTGATACAAGCAAACAATCCGTTCATTATTTTATAGATTTACACTTACTCACCCATAATAACTCTAGCCCGTGTGTTAATACGCATTTGTGTGTGTGTGTGTGTGTGTGTGTGTGTGTGTATGTGTGTGAGTGAGTGTGTGAATGCATGTATATGTGTGTACGTGTTTGAGCAAATGTATGTTGTTCATCTGATTCTATCGAGTCGCAAGTGTATGTATAATGTATCACGTCCGAGTATTCCAGCAATCTTGATTTCTCTTGTTTCTATCATTCTTCTCCCGTCTCCTCTCCCTCGCTCTCACTCTTTAGGGAACTCCTACT
>NC_068991.1:40100168-40102098 GCF_001194135.2 Octopus bimaculoides | reverse complement strand
ATATATATATATATATATATATATATATATACACACATACATACATACACACATACACACACACATACAGACACACACACACATATGTATGTATGCAAACATGCACACTAAGACACAAATACACACATGTATATAAATACATACATATTGTATTATTTACACGTGTGTTTAATGAAACATGTCTAAAAGAAAAGCTGTTCTTCAAATGCACAACTACACGCATAGGTATATATATGTGTATGTGTGTATATGTGCATATATGTATATATGTACCTATGTATATATACATATGTGTGTGTGTGTGTGTGTGTGTGTGTGTGCTTGTATGTATATAAATGTGTGTGTGTGTACGTGTATGTGTGTACGTGTATGTGTGTACGTGTATGTGTGTGTATGTGTGTGTATGTGTGTGTGTGTGTGTGTGTGTGCGTTTGTGTGCGTGTGTGTGTATGCAAGTACGAACGGAGATGACTCTGCAGATGTAATAGGAGGGCACGTGATTGAAAGCAGGGAAAATTACCTCTCAAAGAGGTGATTAAATGATAGCAGAGAAATTAGGTTAGGCGCAAACATGCTAAAAATAGTTTTCAGAGAGAAAGATCTACAGCAATCCTGAGATAATTAGTAGTACGCGTGTGTATGTGTATGCGCACATAGGAGCGCGCGGTAGCGTATACGCACACACACACACATATGGGGTGGGGTATGTATGTATGTATGTATGTATGTATGTATGTATGTACGTATGTATGCATATGTGTGTGTGTATATATATATATATATATATATGCATATATCTATTACATATCAGCACAGATATATGTCGATTTATATATGTATATATATATATATATATATATATATATATATACGTATAACAGTGTGCATTTATAAATACGCACGCACACACGCACACAAGCACATGCACGCACACACACACATATTCACACATACACACACACACATATACAGATATGAATATATTTATGTGTGTGAGTGTATGTATCTAGGTACCGGCGTGACTTTGAGGTAGCGATTCTTCCTTTGCAGCCAGGTCGTTTCGTTTTCGATTCGACTGCCTGGCACCTTGGCTACATATCTTCAACTATAGCCTCGGGTGGAGTAAATAATTTTTAAATGGAATTTGGTAAAAAGGAAACTGCGTGAAATACATACATACATACATACATACAGGCGGTGAAGTAAGAAGCTTGCTTCCCAACCACGCGTTTCCGGGTTCAGACCCACTGCGTGGCACCTTGGGCAAGTGTCTTCTACTACAGCCCCGATCTGACCAAAGTATTGTGAGTGGATTTGGTAGACGGAAACTGAAGAAGCCCGCCGTACATGTGTGTGTGTTTGTTCTCCCACCATCGCTTGACAACCGATGCTGGTGTGTTTATGTCACCGTAAGTTAGCGGTTCGGCAAAAGAGCCTAATAGAATAAGTACTAGGCGTACAAAAAATAAGCCCTGGAGGGCGATTTCTTCGACTAACACACTTTAAGGCGGTACTCCAGCATAGCCGCAGTCAAGTTATTGAAACAACTAAAAGAACAAAAGAATAAAAGGATATGTATATTCATATATGTAATGGTTTCCGATTTAGGCACAAGGCCAGCAATTTTGCAGTGTGCAGATTAGTTGATTTGATCGAACGCAATCTTTGACTGGTACATCATCTTATCGACCTCAGAAAGAATGGAAGGCAGAATTTGAACTCAGAATGTAAAGAGCCAGATCAAATGCAGCAAAACATTCTGCCATTTTGTACCATTTATATTATGCACACGCACACACACACACACACACATAAACTTCCCATCACGCATACACCCGTATATGCATGTATATATATATGTGTGTGTGTATATATATATATATATATATATATATATATATATAATAATATAATATAGGATAAAATCTTT
>NC_068991.1:40095435-40098688 GCF_001194135.2 Octopus bimaculoides | reverse complement strand
GTTTATTGAGCGAAAATACCTAAAGCTCCACGAGGCTCCGGCAGGGGACGGTGACGAACCCTGCTGTACTCTGCCACCACAACTTTCTCTCACTCTTACTTTCTGTTTCTGTTGTATTTGTATTTCAAAAGGCCAGCCTTGTCACACTGTGTCACACTGAATATCCCCGAGAACTACGTTAAGGGTACACGTGTCTGTGGATTGCTCAGCCACTTGCACGTTAATTTCACGAGCAGGCTGTTCCGTTGATCGGATCGACTGGAACCCTCGACGTCGTAAGCGACGGAGTGCCAACAACAACAATGTTTGTACGTATATGTGCCTTTGCGTCTGTGTTTGATTCCTTGTCACCAAATAACAACCAGTGTCAGTTTCTTTACAGCCCGTGAATTAGCGGTTCAGTAGAGAGACCAAAACAATGAGTACCAGACCTAAAGATAAGTTCTGCAGATGATTTGATTGAGTAAAACTCTTCGTGGCGGTGCTACAGCATGGCTACAGTCCAACGAATGAAACAAATAAAAGATATGCAATTACAGTGTTTAGAACACATTAGTCATTCAAAATTACACTAAGACAATTTATTATTTGGTGTCAAAATGTTCATCATAGTATTTACCAGCTGTTTATCAGCCCATTTCCAATGCAAACGGAACTATGTCGGTAACCGGGTCGCAGTCAGTGCGAAGAGAATATTTACACCAAATAATAAACGGTTAAGTGATTTTTGAACGGCCAATACGTGTCTTTGATACTGTAATTGTTTTAGTTTCAACGCACGGTCTCAGATAAAATCACTTGGGAGACAAGTACACCTACTGTGTGTGTGTGTGTGTGTGTGCGTGTGCGAATCATTTTAATTCGTCCGTGGCTCACTTAACTTCAATCTAGGACTTTTCCCTTTCTCTGTTCCGGCGAAGAGCTATGCTCGAAACGTCAATCTCTCTCTCTCTTTTTATCGAGCATAAAGCCAGTACATTCCTTGTTCACGTCCTCTTGCTGTCTTAATTTTATTATTCATTTATTTGAATTAACTACACACACGCACGCGCGCGCATATATATGTACAGGTATATTGATGCAAAGAGGGAGAACTGAAATCAAAATATGAATATATGTATAATTTTGTCAATATTTAGCAGAAGTAACAGAGTGACTCAAGGTCCGAGAGTGCCAACACACGAAACTCTCGGACTTTGAGTCACTCTGTTACTTCTACTAAACCTCCTCTCTCGCTCTCTCTCTCTCTCTCTCTCTCTCTCTCTCTCTCTCTCTCTCTCTCTCTCTATATATATATATATATATATATATATATATATATATCCAGCTAGCTAGCTATATGCACATGCTTCATCGGAAAAAGATAAGTTGTAAGACGTTTCGGACATAGTTCTTCATCTGAAGACGGAAATGTAAGGTTAACGACAAAGAGAAATGGTGCATATTTATAAAAGGATGAGGGACACAGAAGTAAAGTACAGGCTTTAGGTGAATAGAAAAAAAGAAGAAGGCGAGTAAAGATACGAAGGTTGGGGTGATTAATGCAGTGTAAAAGGCAGTATGAACTCCAACATCTGATATAGAGAAATTCTGTATATTTGTATGCATATAATGTAGTCAAACACAGTGCGGCGAGCTGGCAAAATCATTAGCACGCCGGGCGAAATGTTTAGCGGTATTTCGTCTGCCGTTACGTTCCGAGTTCAAATTTCGCCGAGGTCGACTTTGCCTTTCATCCTTTCGGGCTCGATTAAATAAGTACCAGTTACGCACTGGTTCGATGCAATCAACTTAATCCTTATGTCTGTCCTTGTTTATCCCCTCTATGCTTAGTCAGCCTGTGGGCAATAATAAAATATAGTCAAACACACAGACACACATGTAATATATATATATATATATATATATATATATATATATATACAACACACAGATACATATATATATATGCATATATCTACGTATATATGGCAAAACATATAAATATGTATAGATATATGTATGTGTATACAGAATTACATGCATAGATGCATGCACACTATGCATATGTATGATCTGTGTATGTATATATATATATATATATATACAGAGAGAGAGAGAGAGAGAGAGAGAACGCTGGGAGACAGAAAGGATGAATGGGGTAGAGGAAAGGATGAATGGGGTAGAGGAAAGAATGTAAAGGTGTCATAGACTTTCTTGAACTGAAATTTTTCATTAAAAGATTTATACAATCCAATACATACTCAAAGTAATCTGAGACTTAAAAATAAATTCTCTTATTCTTCTGATTCTGTAAGAAAAGCTCACAAAATTCCAGAATATGTTTAGATTACTATAAATAGTATTTTAGTGAAGCGGATAACTCTGATATTTTGTATGCTTTTTCTTATGCATGGTTTGTTACATATGTTATTCCTGTTTTTATTTATTCATTTATCTATTTAGTTTTCATAATTTTCATATTTTAATCCAAAAATAATCAATATTTTGTTTGTGACGAATTACTGTCATTCTATGCTCTGAACATAGTAAAGGTATTTAATCCTTCTGTACTGATGTGTTAAGGATGTGTCATTTCATTGCTATAATGTAATATACAATATATCTATGGAGTTATTAGTCAACACTGAATGTTGTGAATAATATAAGCAATAGGCGCAGATCTGCCGGTGTGGGAGAGGCATAGGCGTGGCTGAGTGGTAAGAAGTTTGCTTCCCAGCCACGATCTTCCAAGTTCGGGCTCACCCAATGGCACCTTCGGCAAGTGTCTTCTACAATCACCTCGGGTCGTCCAAAGCTTTGTGAGTGTATTTGGTAGACGGTAACTGAACGTTTGTATGTATGTATGTCTCTCTATATATATGTGTATAATAACTGACCAACTCCTTTCTCCCCTCCCCATTTTCACACATGCATACGTCAAGACCACCAGCATTCTATCTCTCACACACACAGCCCCTCGTTCTTCGATCACCGTTCTTTCTCCCCCTTTTCTTAGCTCTCCTGTGTAAAAAAAATTTCTAACTTCCGGTCAGCCATAGCTATGATTGACCGTTGACCGAACACTATTCAATTTTTTTTCTCCGTGTTTTTCTCCTTGTCTCCGTATTCTTTCTGTTGAAGAGCGTAGCTCGAAACGTTAAAGACTTTCCGTATTCCCGAGCGTCATACTAATAATCCTTTTGTCGTTTACACCGCCTGTCCTCGTCTGTTGTTGTTTTTTCGTATATTCTCCGATATACATAATATATAT
>NC_068991.1:40092184-40093987 GCF_001194135.2 Octopus bimaculoides | reverse complement strand
ATATATATATATATAATGCAACGGGTTGAAGGTTATTAAGGCCAAGCGGTAAATCCGTACCATCAGACATGACATTCGAGCATCAACTAGAAAGTGAACTGCAAATTTAGCGTATCCCCAATCGTCGACCTTGCTCATTGTACTCTTGTACACTATTTGGTATCTGGCGTTCTGTTCAGAGAAGTGCGAATCCCTGTGGCGATGTAGTGAATGTAAGAGTAGTATGTGTAAGTAACTGAGAGAGAGGTGGGGAGAGAGCATATTTGTGGACATAAAAAGAGAGAAAACAGCTGTGCATGCACATTTCGATTTGATTTACAATCTTCGTCAGCAGCCATGCACCCTTCTTAACTATCCACGAATGCACTGCTTCTAAACAAACTAATGTAGGTACCTACGTACATTGTCTAAACCAGTGGTTCTCATCCGGGGTTCATATGGCCCTTGGGGGTCCTTACAAGATTTTGTTAAAATTTATCTGCAATAAATTGGTTATACTTCTACAAATATTTTAACAATTTTGTTAATACCTTTCCCAATAATATCTAATTATAAAAGATATAATAGGACTTTTTAAACATCTAATGGCTATGAGGGTCCACTTGAGTAAAACTGGAATTGAAGGGGTCCACAGGTAAAAAATGGTTGAGCCGAATTTACACAGTTAACTTATGTATTAATTGTCTTTCATTTTATTGCTGTAACGTGCCATACAGCATATGTATAGATTTATTAGCTAACATTGTGTGTTTAAGATGAATGTACACAATACGGCTATTAAATTCTTTTTTGTTCTCTCTATAGCAGACATTTGTCACAAAACAACAGCAATGTACAGTTGCCGAGTACTTTTAAACTCAAATCCACCGCTTACTTCATCAAGCAAAATAAAGACTTCATAAAGAATTAAAGACAACAAGAATTACTCTTATCTGTACGGAAGAAAACCTGAAACAGTGCAGATTTTTTTCCACGACAATCATCGTGGATCAACAGGAAACGTTTTGTTTGAAGAAGAGAATCATTACCTGAAAGTTAATAAAATTGCCATAAATCTATTTCCATACTTATAGATATCGGATGTTCATAAAATATTGCCATTAATTAATTAATTGATTAATTAATTAATTGAGGAGAAGTTTTCATTTCTTTTCCATTCATATGCCATCAACAAAATGTTCAAATTACAGACGTTGATCTTATTTCAGGAAATCGATACCAATAAGTTAATTTACTCAAGAAAAGCTGACAAGGAAGTTTATAAACATTAATCAGTTAAGTTCCTGGTGTATACCAGACATATATTCGTTTATGTGTGTGTGTGTGTGTGTGTGTGTGTGTGTGTGTGTGTGTGTGTGTGTGTGCGCGCGTGTGTGTGTGCGTGTGTGTCCGTGTCCTGGCTATGACATTAAACTATATCCGGTCGTGAGGCACTAGTTGGGTAGTTATGGAGTTGTGAGGAGTGTGGAGTCATTCTTTAATTACCATTACTCCAAGGGTCGTTCTGACTCAGAATGGTGGTATCTATCAAGTTTCCATCCATGGGTTGAATAGATTTCCCAGGGGTAAAGGAGGCTCCCATAATTTTTTGAGGAAGGCAGCTCTTCTAAGTTAAAGATACTCTGACACATAGCTTGCGGTCAAAATAGTACCTGTCATCTTGCAATGCTTGTCACTGGAACCTACTATGGCGACTGAGAGAGCGGCAAAAGTGTTGTACACGCCTGGTCACTTAAATCCAATGACGTAGAGATTTTTCTGAACGGCTACCGTCTGACAAGATGAGGTAACCCCCCCCCCCCC